>NW_013666302.1:332731-341941 GCF_000517525.1 Limulus polyphemus
TAAGCACAAAGCTACACAATTGGCTATCTGTGCTCTACCCACCACGGGTATCGAAACCCGGATTCTAGCGTTGTAAGTCCGCAGATATACCGCTGTGCCACTGGGGGGGGGGCAAAAAGGATGAATTGCTCCAATGTTTTCCTTACCGTTTAAGACAGTATCGAAGTGCGATAGAGAACAACTTTGAAACTCCTAATGAGGGTTAGTTTATAATAATTTTTAATCACTTTACTGACAAATTAGTTCTTTTTTATCACTTGAAAAAACACAGAAAAACGATATTTTGTTCATTTGTAAATAGAAATTGTAATACTATAAGTGAAGTCAAGACGGTAAAGAATGGTGAACATTTTGAGTTTCCTGTAGGGTAACTAAGTGAATAAAGGATTGTGCCTCCAGTGACATCGACTGATATGATTCAGAAGTGACAAGTGTATGATTTATGCCATAAAGTTAACGTGGTCCACGAGATAAGGGTACTAATGCTAAAGCGCTTGTGATAGTGTCGTGTTAGAGATAACCCATTGTGTAGTTTTGTTCTTAGTTACCAACAAACTTTCCCGATAACTAACTCGTAAACATAAAGTTTCATGTCTAATTTTAGGTCGTATAAATAGCTCAATGAAAATGTTAGAAATTGTGAACAATTCCAGAACTATGAATATAATTGATGCCACGAGACAGTACCACCAACAACTTATTTTAAACAGGAAACTGTGAAGTAAAAACCGACACACAATTGATTTATCAATTTTCTGTTGCTCCTAAGCTGTCCCTACCAAGACGTAAATATAATTACACTTAATCACATCACCTTTTTTTATTAGTTTAGCAGACACGTGCTTTTAAGTTTTATAAAATAGGTCAAGATATAATATTAGGGACATTTTCAATGGAATACATCTTGAAAGTATTAGTTCGAAAAATGTTAACCACTTTTAATAACATCTGCATAGAACGTGGTAATATGTATATAATTTAGTTTTTATACACAGTTATCAATGAGTTGAATAATGAAAACAGTAATAAATCAAAAGTATCTATGTTTTTCTCTTTTTACACCTTCAATTAAACTATCTAAAAGGTTAAAAATTGTTTTTGGGGACTTGTGTAAAATCATCAATAAATTAATGCTACAGTAAAAAAAACTTGTTTTTGTTTACACAATAAACATTTCTATTTTTGACTGGTTGTTTTAAGCATAAATCTACACAATGGACTATCTGTGTTTTGTCCACACGGGTATCAAAGCCTGATTTTTAGCGTCGTAAGCTTGCAGATTAACGCTGAGCCACTGGGGTGATTTTGTTAAGATTAGAATGTTTTATTTTTTCACGAAGAAGCGTCACCTTTGATATGGAGCATATCATATGCTTTCTAACTGTTTTAGTGATAGATAATGTTTTCGGTTATTTAGTTTCCGTGCTGTAATGTCGGCAATACATCGTCTAGAAAGTCGTTAAGATAGCATTGTTCTAGTTGCTTGGTTTCTTTGTTCCCTCTAGTAGGAGAAGTCTCTTCTGCCTTAGAGGATATTACAGTAATATATATAGCATTCGGGTTAAAATGATCGACACTGTATTATCCTTTGCTGCCCGGTTGTGACTTCTACTGAATAAAATAGCCGACCAATGCTGTGACGGAACACAGGTCACGAGATGATGCTGTCGGCTGGACAAAGAAAGCGAGTTTACCGGCGCTTTCTCTTTAGCCTCTTCTACTAGACGGTTGTAAAGTAGACTTAATTTTAAGATCATCATGTCTAGTTCGACTGAAGTCTATCTTGAGAGAAAGAAAGCACAGCCTAGTAGAAGCGAGTATATTTTCACGCACGCAAATATGTACGCTATATTTTCTTTTAGTCTGTTTTACAATAAATAGTACTGTCATTTTTTCAACTTTGTTCAGTCTCATTATTCCACACACACTAGGAAACTCAGTAAGTTGTCTGATCAACTTCGCTGATCTGTAGGTATTAGCGGATCCTTCCCTCTGACTCTTCTCAGGAAGTCAGTAGTTTTTATCTGAAAATACTATAAACCACAGAAAACTAAAACATAAATAATTTGATATCAGTAGGACATGCAGACAAACAACTTTTGAACAGATGTATATCCAAACCTTAACTACTGATGGTATTTTCCTCCCTGTGGTATCCGCAAGGAGTGGATCTTTTGACTTATTTCACGCATTATTTTTACATTTATTCAATTACATATTTATCTGCCAATTTAAACAAAAAGTGTTATTTACACATATTTTTTTTTAGAATAAATGAACTAAGATATAATTTCTCAAAGCACATTTTCGTAAGCTATTTATTTTTAATGTAATATATTTGTTAGCTAGAGGAAGCTGCGGGTTTTGGTGATGTAATGTGATATTAACTAGGATTAACTGGAACAAGGATAGATCTTAAAAACTACGTTCCGTGAAGTGTCAAGTTAGTTAAGAGTTCAGATACAAAGAAAGTTAGTTGACAGTTATCGAGCGATTTGTACATGTAAGTGGATTCATTGTATGTTAGTCCTAGTAGTATTGTTAGAAAGATATAAAGTCATTTGTAAACGTAGGCTTAACAAATTTCGACAGCTTAAAAGTGGTCTAAACGGTTAACGAAGAAAATAAACTGATTTCGTTTCATTAAGTGGACTGGACGTTGAATTATCTTCATCTGATAAATTAAAAGGAACGGCAAAGAAAGAACTAACTTAGATTTAGAACAGCACAGTTCAGGTAAGGAGAATAATCTCTAAGTATAAAGTCTGCGAGGAAGTTTCAAAACTATGACTAACAGAAATTGTTTTTTCATGCTTTAACATAGATTTTGAACCCAGAAGCTCAAGCTTATTTATATAAACCTAAGTTGATTTATTAGTGTACTAAAATCTATAAACCTAGTGTTTTAGGAAAAAAATACTAGTATTTTATGAATTGTGGGAAAGGTTCTTTACAGGAATACTAGCAGAGTTCATATTTATATATTTTTAAAAGACATCTTCTGAAAACTTTTTTTTTTTCCCACATAAACTAGGAGACACACGTGTCGTAAAAAAGGTTATGACTGATTATCTAGCACAGTTTATAGGGGCTTTGTGGTAACAGCTTAGATGTTGTTTAATTATATAGAGGGCAGCACATAAATAGTTTAAATATTCTGTTTATTTTATTATTGTAGCGCAAATCTACACAACTGATTCTACCAATTGCGGATATGAAAACCATATTTTAGCGTTATAAGCCCACAGAGTTACCACAAAGCCATCGAGGGGTGGTTGGGGGAGGGGTTTGAACTTTCTGAAGCCTCGCATTTTATGTCGTCACTGCTTTCTTATTCCTGAATATCAGATTCATTTTAAACTAAAATTAAAAAAAGAATAAAATAATAATAATAATTAAATCATTAATTTATAATTTTTTGTTTGAGTAGATTTGCTTCATTTGAGCATACTTCATAGTTTCACCTAAACCTGAGAATAACTGAGCAGTTTAAAAACAACAACAGAGGGTATACTTTCCAAACTGACCACTCAAAGAAATGTTTACAAACTGCACTAATAGAAACTACTGGTTAGAAGTTGGTATAAAGTATTGTTTGAAAATAAGAACATCATGAAAGTCTGTTGTGAAAATATTTCAGCTGTTCTTAGGCAAAAAACAAAACAAAAATAAACATCAACAACTACGCATGCGTAACTGTTGAGCCAAGAAAGGAAATATTAAATAAAAATGTATACCTTTCTTCTTCCTTAAAAACGGGGCCCCCTATACTGAGAAAGAATAGTGTAGGCAGTTTATTATGTGTGCTCTTCAAAATAACTAGACATTAATTAAACTGTCTAATCTTACACGTGTGTTTGCATTGCTTAACTTTGTTTTTACAAAAGAGTTTATATAGATCTTAGCGGACTTTTCACATCATCACATTATGAAAATGTTTCACTAATAACGATATTTTACGCATATCTCTTCTCACGCACGAATGGTTCAAATACGATTCCACGCGTCAGTGAATTACGATTCTTAGGCACTGATAAAGTAATTTGATTTATGCTACGTCATTATTTCGCTTCGTGTCTATTAACTTCTAAGACTAGAAAGTAGTAAGGATTTTTTTTCTTAGTTACTATGTTTAAATATTACCTAAAATTAATTACACATGTTGTTTCAAAAGATGGTAAAAAAAAATGTTTACTCTTTTTTTTTCTCTCTTTTACTGCGAGGTTTCATTTCTCACAATATTTAGGTATTCCATATTTTTACAAACCAGTGTAGGAAACATTTGTTTAGTAGAAATAATCGAACAAAGGAAGATTGTGCTTATTAGATTTATTACCTCGCTTTAAAGTTTTCAGGTTACGTCAAAACGAAACAACAACAACAACAAAAAAACATGGAATATTCGAGAAGAAATATAACGAAATTACCATCTGTCTGTTTCTTTATCAGACTGTATACTCATACTTCTATTGATATTTTTACTTGATCAGGTAGATTCTTGTCTATTATGTTCTTTGTCTGTCCTGTTTATTTGTTAGATACATGGCCTGTATACAAACTCCGTGCCAGGACCTTTTTAAACACAAAAAGACAATACGAGTACAATTGGTTCAATTTCACTAAGCATATGCACTTGTTACCTACATACTAAACTGTAGTTCATGTTCGTCTGCTTATTTATTGTTTTCGTGAGTTCCTCCCATAGATGACCTTCGTGCAGGGCATGGAACAGCCTTAGAACTTCAGGAGTCAAAATTAATTTTTCTGTTAAATTAGGTTCTACTTATGTTTTAATTCACATATCTTAAAGAAATGAAAGAGGCGTTGAAATGCTGTAATGAGAAGACCAGAAAGCAGTGAGGTTTAACACTATATCGTAATGAAGAAACTAAACTCAAGCATTCCCGATGAAAACCTTAAAAAAATCGACTTGTTCTATTTTTGTTGTTGTTGTTTTAAGACAATGGCCGATTTATCACTAAGCTCAAAAGCTGTGCGCCAAGGTTTCCCGATTTAAAGGGTTCCCAAACTCTGAATTAAACATGTTCATACGAGTGTTTCATATCAAGACACATGACAATGTGTTGTGAGGCCTAAATAACCTGCAGGGCACAATGTGTTATTAACAGGAGTGATAATTTAGCAATTTTCCACTTTCGGTAGCTCAGACTGTGGTAATCCAAACTATCACATATTTTCAATGGATGTGCTCTACTGGACCCTTAATTCACATACCAACTTTCAAGGCAATCCATTAAGAAATATACGAGATATAAAATTTCCAATTCTGATTTAATTTCTCCATTATATTTCTTCGCACCTAAAGTACGGAAACTTTATTTGATTGGCTAGGTGATTAGGACGCTCGACTCACAATTTGAGGGTCGCGGGTTCGAATCCTCGTCAAACCAAACATGCTCGCCCTTTCAGCCGTGGGGGCGTTATATATGTGATGGTCAATCCCACTATGCATTAGTAAAAGAATAGCCCAAAAGTTGACGGTGGGTGGTGATGACTAGCTGCTTTCCTTCTAGTCTTTCATTGCTAAATTAGGGACTGCTAAATTTCATGTTAAAATTAAAAATACTTTTGGTAATATCAAAAATCTCAAATTTCTTTTGTGTAATCCCTAAAACCTCCTAAGTGCATTTCAAACGTTTTTCTTCACTAAATTCTTATAGTTTTTTTTTGTTATTTTCTCTACCCTATCTCAAAACCAGATGGGTCAATTCGACCGATCTCGTAACCACACACAAAAAAAAAATCGAAATAAACCTAAATTAACCTTCTTTTCTTTCTAGAACGACTTCAAATTGTAACCTGAAACTACATTCGTTTATCCTAAGTAGCTCTTAGTTCGTAACATTATACATCTATTCGTAATTAAGTTTTATTGTTTTATTGCCCTTTGAACAGTGTCTAACTGCTATCCCCGCCATTATATAAGCATTACAGATGTATTCACTACATCTACTGACACATGGTTAAATTTCTTTTTTTTAAGAACTTCTTCAACCATCAGTTAGTATAGCTACATTTTCTGCCCTGACTAATATTTTCAGCATATTTTGTTCCTACCAGTTTTTGTTTTATCAATTGTATATTTCCCATTTATATGTTATTTCCATTTTTCTTTCATTTGCTGTATTATTCGCCGTTTCCCACCAGTTTGTTTTCGAGCAGCATATTTACTCTCTGTTTGCCTTTGATCCTGCTTCATTGGGCTCCTTACTCTCTGATCCCAATTTTCTATTTTGACGTACTCACTTCATATTTTCTTCTCGAGAGTTATGATTTGTCACCATTGTTTTATATCACGTGTTCTAGCGTTGAAAATGATATATTTCTCCTGTTTGTTTGTTTTAGATCAAAGCCATATTGGGCTAGTTGCCGATTTTAGCACTGTAAGTTCGTAAAATTATCGGTGTTATGTTGGTCCCGGAAATAATTATTGTGTTGTCTCATGGATAGCAAGCTAAAGAGGGAAGTTGAGCCCCACTAATAACTGGAGGCTCTCGAATTTCAGGCTTGGGGGGTTATATTTCTCAATGAGCTACGACATTTAAGTCACAGAGGAAGATAAAAGACAAAGATTTACGCATAGTGCAAAATTTAACGATACTTAATGATAATGCTATTTAATAACGATATATAGTTTATAACACAAACTTCATTGCACTACAGTACAATAAACAACAATACATTTTTCAGTAGGGTAGATAATCTTGTGTTTTGAAATATAAAAGTGTAGAACTAGCAAGATGGATGAAGATTTTAATAAATAATGGTCTCTTGCTAGTGTGGGCTATTCCCCCCTGTAAATTAGGCTAGAATACAAAAGAGAAATTCTGACAAAGAGTGTCCTCAACTTAAAATGTAAAACAGTAAAGTTAACCCTCGTTTTAACCCCTGTGAAATCCAAGATCCTACTTTAATTTCCAACTTACACTCCACTATACCATGAAGCAATTTGTGCAAGGTTCGCGCACAGCTAACGTTAACAAATTAATTAACAGCACCCACCATAATGAAAACTAGAGAATTTGAGGAGTTTTCAATGACTAAAACAATGATATTGATCTGTTACCAAAAATCTAATGCGATGATTTCTGTTCTCATGAAGAAGTTGAAGTTATGAAAACACTGTATGAAATTTATGTTAAATCCTGTAAGCAATCTACATAGAAACTTTATTAAATCCTCTATGAAATCTACGCAAAAACCATGTTAAATCCTACTCTCCTTAGCCCCAACTCTGTCTTAAATATGTCAATAAACTCTTGTCAAAGTTATTATTCTTGTAAGAGAATCAGACAAGAAAACTTCTAAATCCATCCTCAACTAACCTAGTTCTCCCCTTTTAAGGAAAGTGAAAATTAGTAACTCACTTGAGAGCCACTCTGTGTCCAATTGGAGAACTATAAAAACAAGGCAAGTTTAAAATTTACTTTTAAACTAAAGGGATAAAAAATAAACAGCACGTTCCCATACTGCATTATTCAGCTGCTGTAATGGTAAATTAATTAATTTATATATAGCCAAACCTAGTCTATTTTAACAATGTGAAGAACACATTTACATGTTTGCAAATATAGACGTATTAGAGATTACAATAAAGATTCATAGTAATGTTTTTCATACAAGAACAAATGACTGTAAAAATTTCTAGACCAAGGTTTAATCATCCCAAGATAGCGCATGGTTTCTAGTTAAAACAAAACAAATCAGACAAACTAACACTTAATCAAGAAAAATATATGTGGGTTTAAACTGAAAAGAAAACATACAAAAATTGATAAAAATTAAAGAGGCCAACACTCGCGGGAGAATGCAACATGTCTCCGCCATGCAATCCCAACATGGCCAATTTTGACACCAGAAAAATCGTAAAAAAACACAGAAAAATCAAAAACTGTCTATATTACTGCAGGTCCCAACCTACAAGAAGGTATCTTTGTATCAAATCCTATGTAAGTTGGTTTAACTACACATGAATAGTTCATGAAAACTCCAAATTGTGCTTTCCTTGTTGAAAGCCCCCCAGTGGCACAGTGGTATGTCTGCGGACTTACAACGCTAGAAACCGGGTTTCGATACCCGTGTTGGGCAGAGTACAGATAGCCCATTGTGTAACTTTGTGCTTAACTACAAACCAAGAAACAAAGAAACCTTGCTGAAAAATTGAGCTAAAGACAAAAATTCCAAAAGTGTTTATATCTTTGTTTGGGACCCGCAAAGAGTATCCTTGTACCAAATTTCATATCAATTAGTTGAAACAAGGCTAAGTAATTGACCAAAACCCCTAAAATTATGGGTTTATTTAACATTTTGATCTCCCTAAAATGACCAAAAAAATGGGCGTATTCCACATTTTTACATGTATATGTTTGGGACCTGTACAAAAGTATCTTTGTACCAAATCCCATGTAAATTTGCCAAAATACGACGAAGTAATTGTCAAAGAACTGAAATTATGCTTTTAGTGGCACCTTGACCTCCTATAATTACTAAGAATGAGCAAGTCCTCTATTTGTGTTTGTCAATGCGTGGGAGCTGTAGAAAACGATCTTTGTACCAAATCCCATGTATATTCGTCAAAATATGGCCGAGTAATTGACCCAAAACCCGAAAATTAGGAATTTTTGTGAGCTTTGACCCCCTAAAAAGACTCAAAATGGAAAAATCCAAATTTTTTGGATGTCAATATATTGGGCACATGAAAATATATATTTATGCCAATTTTAATTTTGATTTCTGTAAGTATGACCCTACAGGAACCCAAAATATACATTTTTGGGTTTTATTAATTTTGCCCACATATAATTCCTAAAAAGGTCTAAATAATAAAAACAAAAAAATAAAATAGGCACTTGGAATAGTATTTGGTATACAGAAATACTACCAACCTTACCAATTGTGAACATACATCCCAATGTGCATGGACATTGAAACCAAAGAGAATGAACCATTGTTATCAATTTCCACAAAACAAGATGAATTGCAGGTGGCAGTACCGTCTTCCACTGCTGTTGTTGAAAGATTCTGTCCTGTTCAAATTAGGAAACTTCCCTTCCGTTGGGGATTTGAACTTATTGAACAGTTCTGGAAAAGAAGGCCATAACAAACATGAAATCTTAAATAGTTACTGTTTGTTTGTTTTGAATTTCGCGCAAAGCTACACGAGGGGTATCTGCGCTAGCCGTCCCTAAT
>NW_013666302.1:342175-348368 GCF_000517525.1 Limulus polyphemus
CCCGCGACCCTCAGATTGCGAGTCAAGAGCCCTAACCACCTGGCCATGCCGGGTCTTAAATAGTTACTAAAAACATTCCACAGACGTGGGGCAGAATAATCCGTTGGTTTCAACCAAGAGGCTTGTATTGTACATAGTAGAAAATGTGCAATTTAAACTTAGACTGCATGCTGTTCAGTGTTGGTATAGTTGTTTGATGTGGAAGGTTTCTTTCATCAGTAATTCCAGACCAGTGTTGGCTTTGCAAAGAATACTGAAATTTGACAGGTAAAGTTCGTGTCCTGTTTCTTCACTATGTTGGTGTATAGAGGAAGTACAGAAGTTACTTAACTTCTTTTGTGTTTTCATGGAAATTCCCACAAGTTCATTGGCTCTAGCTAGTAGATGGCGTTTGGTTTTGCTAGTATATGAGGTCTTACAGTCTCTACACGTGTAAATATATAGAAGCCAAGAACAAAGAGAAATTGGGAAAAGGTATTTAGTATGGAAAAAAATCCTGTATGTGTGATGTGGGTTTAAAAACTAATCTGAAATCAAATAAGTTGTAGTGACTATTTTAGGCTTTGTTTACCAATGTGTAGAAGACAAGAATATATAGTAAGTTTGGGTACAGTTGGTAGTTTGGGTAGATTAGTGAGTTTCTTAGTTAGAGACGTATTAGTATTTTTTTTGTAATAGATGTTGTGGGTAGCCGTTACGTTTTATAATATCCTGTATGAGAGAAATTTCAGTGCAAATTAAAAGTACGTAGAACACAAGTTAAAAGCTTTGTTTAATAAGTATGTTATATACATTTTTTATGTGAACGGGACAAAGCTGTCAAATTGTGTTAGGAGTCCAGTAAATGTCTTTTTCTCTATATATTGATATGTCAATCTGCTAGTGTTACGGTTAATGAGGATGTCTTAAAAAAGGTAAATTATTAATATTTTAAACCTCACAAGTGAACTTAACTGCAGGATATTGTGAGCTTAGGTATTCTAAGAACTTAGAGCAGTGATCCTTATTGCGAAAAATAATAAAAGTGTCGTCTACATACCTTCTGTGTGACGGTCAATCCCACTATTCGTTGGTAAAAAAGGAGTTTGCGGTGGGTGGTGATGACTAGCTGCCTTCCCTCTAGTCTTACACTGCTAAATTAGGGACGGCTAGCGCAGATAGCCCTCGTGTAGCTTTGCGCGAAATTCAAAACAAACAAACATACCCTCTGTAAATGATAGGTTTGAAGTCAGCGGACAGGTGTCGAGCCATTTCTAGTCGTGATACGAAATAAATATATTAGCTAACGTTAGACCCAGTGGGCAGCCCATCTCTGCGCTATCTGTTTGTTCAAATAGGTGTTGTTGAATAGGAAATGTGAATTTTTGGTTGTGAGGTCCAACATAGTCTTAATTTGAGTTACTGAAAGCCATTCAACGTGATATTATTGCGTGAAAGTACCGATATAAAATTATCATCTAGAGATACATTATTAAAGAGGGAGGTAATGCCATAAAGTGCATTTTGGAGGGTGGGTGGGTGGCGGTAGTTGACTTAATTCACGTGCAAACTCGAAAGAATCAGGAATGATGAATTTATTGGTAATGAGTGGCTGTAGTGTAGGTACAAGGAATTTCGTAAGTTTGTTAATATGTGTGCCTAAGGCTAATTCTTTCAGGAAAAAATTGTGTTATTTCTCTGTCTTCCTTACAAGAAATTGTGTCTAAAATATTTCATTTTTCACATTAAAAATTGTAGAAGACAGGAAAAAATGATATTATAGTCTCATGTGACATTTTGCACCAATTTTGAATCACGTAGACTCGTCTCTAAACAATTATGACAACTAAAATACTTTAGGATAATTGGTTGGTTTGTAGTTAAGTTCCAAAACTACACAATGGAGAAGCTATGCTGTGCCCACCATTGGCATCTAAACCCGGTTTTTAGCGTTTAGACTTACCGCTAAGCCACTTGGGGGACGGGGGGCGTTTTTAGGATAAAATACTAAAAACTATTTTTGTATAGAGGATATTTGTACCAAGTTTGTGTTAGAGTGCTGAAAGACTGTTTTAATGGACACACAGACACTCTTATAGAATGAATCTAGAAGCTTGCTTTTCGATCTCTTAAGCCACAAAGTAAATCTCTCGTCCAAACAAAGTTTCCTTTTAGTTAATCTCTCTCCTGGGTGCGAGGTGCGTTTTTAGTTTTGCCAAGTTATTATAGAAGACTAGATCGATACCGAACGTGCTACAACTTGTTTTTTTTTTTTTCCCCGAGAAAAGGTTCTTTCCTAAAATCGTTTGGGCATAATCCTCATTGAGCTGTCAGTCGGACGTCAGGTTTTACGACCTCGATAAGAAATACTATACACAACATGTCTACAATGTTCTTTTCACCCTCAACTTCTCATGTTCGATATATTGAAGGTTAGCAGTGCAAGAAGAGATAACTTGCTCAAAACCCAAGTCTATCATTAGATAAGTCTCCCCCCCCCCATTCTTCTTATTTTTTACTTTTATTCTTTCCGAGTTTCTATGGTATATAAGGTCATACAGACTAGTAAATATTTTCTTAACAAATCATGATGCTTTGAAAATATATTTTCTGGAAAATTTGATAGTTACGTCTTGTTACAAAGATAAACATTTTCTAAATAAAGGTTTTTACAGTTTATTATAAGAAAAATTTGTATTTGTTTTGTATTTTGCGCAAAACTACACAAGGGCTAACTGCGCTAGTCGTCCTTAATTAAGCAGTGATAGATTAGAGGAAACTGGCAATGCGTATTAAACAAAGATATTATATATTTATATTTGGCCAGGTGGTTAGAACGCTCGACTCACAATCTGAGGGTCGCGTGTTCGAATCCCCATTACCGAACATATTCGCCCTTTCACCGTGAGGGCGTCATAATGTGACAGTCAACCCCACTATTCTCTGATAAAAGAGCAGTCCAAGAGTTGGCGGTGGGTGGTACTGACTAGCTGCCTAAGCTCGGTGTCGCTGATATTGCCAAGAAAAGTTAAAAAAGCAACGAAGTTTTATTTAAATCCCGGCTAATACTTTTTGATATTTCAATCTTCCAAGCTAGTGTGTTATGTATACTTGTAATTCCGTTGTGCTATTAATGGAATCCAACAGATAAATACAGTTTGTCTTCAATTAGTCAGTCAGTGAACATATTTTACAGCAATAACAAAACTAGTCTCCAAGTGACTAAGCTGTAAGCTTGAGGCTTATAATTTTATAACCCGGAGTTCAATACCTCGCAGCGGTTATAGTGCAGGTTTGTGCTAAAGCAGATAAATAACAACAAAAGACAAAAAAAAAACAACAACAAAAAACACGACAGTAACAAAACAAGTTCTGATTAAATTTCCGAGAGAAAAATCACTGTTTATTTGTTTTTGAATTTCGCTCAAAGCTACACGAGAGGGATATCTGCACTAGCTGTTCCTAATTGAGCAGTGTAAGACTGGAGGGAAGGCAGCTAGTCATCACCACTCACCGCCAACTCTTGGGCTACTCTTTTACCAACGAATAGTGGGATTGACCGTCACATTATAATGCCTCCATTAAGGGCTGAAAGGGCGAGCATGTTTGGTGGGACGGAGATTCGAACCCGCGACCCTCTGAGAGCCAACGAATATCTACGCAGCCATACATAAATACAATCCTAATATATGTATTGTTCATCTACAAAACTTTCTGAAGTTTATTTCAAGTTAAATCTTAAACAGAATTAGAAAATATCTCTTTTCGCATGAATATATTAGTAAACTTCAGAGGGAAATATTTAAATGTTCGGCAAACGTGTCACATCATGTTTCTATATTAACATAAATAGATGATAAGTTAAACTTATTTGGGCTAATTTTGACATCTAAAGGAAAAAAAATCATCATATCCATATCTTCGAACCTTCCAGTGGCACAGCGGTATGTCTGCGTACTTACAACGCTAGAAAGCGGATTTCGATACTCGTGGTGGGCAGAGCACAGATAGCCCATTGTGTAACTTTGTGCTTAATTACAAACAAACCATATCTTCTATTTTCTTTATTTTAAATAACTACGTTAAGAAGACTTATCGTACAACTAGGACAAATATATTGAAATACAAGTGTATGTAGATCAGAGGTTAAATGTTAAACATGTTATGTTAATAGATATATCTGAAGAAGTTGGACCCTCATAGCGGTGGTTATCGTCTTTAATTTATCACGTGAACTGAGAGTACAACTTTAAAATCAGATCTCATTTGTAAATCAGCCATTCATTTTCTATAGTTAGTGTTGAGAATATTGGAACAAAAACATGAAAACAAAGGTAATTAAAAACATCTATCGGAATTAACCTTTTCACTGAGACATCAGTGTTTAGGTTACTAAAATCATTCATTGGGATTAACCTTTTCACTGAGACACTAGTGTTTAGGTTACTAAAAACATCCATTGGAATTAACCTTTTCACTAAGACACCAGTGTTTAGGTTACTAAAAACATCCATTGGAATTAACACCTTCACTGTGGTACCAGTGTTTAGATTACTGAGAACATCCATTGGAATTACTCTATTCACTACAACACCAGTGTTTATTCCACGCGAGGAACATTTAATTTTGATAATGGTATTATAAAGTTGCGGTTTTTACAACATACTTTCAAAGCCACTAAAAAAATTGTTTATAATATCATGGCAGAATCCATTTTTTCATTTGTGACGTAATATTCATTAATTTTTAGTAACACTTAAAAATCAATTGCGCGACATTTTCAGGTCCGCTGTTCTCTGTTAAGTAATTTATTCATCTTGATATACGTACATGCACCACACATTTTACACGCATAAATAAATCTTGGGTCCTTTCCAACATTCACTAGTTTGAATTTTCTGGGATGATAGGGAGGGAAGCCTCTTGTACAAGGTAAAACATAGCTAATATTGGTCGTTTTTTCAATTTCACCATGGCTAAACAGCAATATCTAGTGGCAAGTTAAAGTAGTGAAATTCGGAGAAGCTCCAGGATTTATCCAAACACTTCTGTAAAACAAGTTATCCTGAACGTGAGTGTGAATACCAACTTACTTGGTGTATTTAACTGAATATTAAATGTCATACTGTATATATATCTTTCAAAGAATCCTCTGTTAGTTTTGTGTGTTTTCTTATTGAATTATATGAAGACACTTTAAGTTAAGTCTGCTTATACGTAAATTGATATATTTATCTGATTGTACTTTCTCACTTGCAAAAGAGTTCAATCGACGAATGGTTTTGTTGCTTTAGAGTTACTTGTTACGTTAGAGATGCTTGTTACATTAGAGATGCTTGTTACGTTAGAGTTGTTCATTTATATGTTGGTCTAAATCAAACACAGGTCCGTGGGTTGGTTCGTCACAACCACTTTGCAGGTCCGTGGAATTTCGCAAAAACAAAACCAAAAGAAGAAAACTGACAGAATAATCACATGTAAATCATAATGGTTTTTCTTTATGCACCTTGTTACGTATTAGAATTTCAAATGGTCTGAAACCGAGCTAAATGATACTTTAAATTAAATATTTAAATTTAGCAGATAAGTAAAAGCCGATATATTATCAGTTGATGATATTTGCCAACAAGATTGATACACACAGTTTTTTCTTTTAACACAAATGCGTTTTAATATACACACAACAATACAATTTACAATAACAGTTATTACAAATAGTTATTACAAACAATAATTTATAAACAAAAGTTTCACAAACTTACAAGCAATATAAAGTCTTCTTTTTAGTGTGGAACTTCTTCAATATCTTATCGAGGGTACACAATGAGCGAATTGATTACGAGTCGACGTAGGTATAATTCACTTAACAGGGAGCTAGCTAGCTTTGTCCTTCGTTATTCACCAGCCACACACGCCGAGTTTTCCACGATGAATTTATATAATATTTTCGTAAAAATACTAATGTCCGATGAGAATCCACTGAAGTTAAATGATTTGCAATGTTCGAACTTTGTAAAGGTTTCTGGTCAAATATCTGAAGTTTTCCGATTGGTAAGCGTTATAACAATCACAGTTATAGCTTTCTAAGATTATAGCACACTGACTATAGCAAACTAATAATAGATACTCTATTTTTCGCGCGTCTCGTTGGTTGTGTTTATAGACATGTGGAGGCTTTCTCGAATTTTCAGTTTTACGTAATAATACTGAGCTA
>NW_013666302.1:349118-353415 GCF_000517525.1 Limulus polyphemus
AGGTTCTGAAAATAATAGTAATCACTGGCAGTGTGATAGGTTCTGAAAATAATAGTAATCACTGGCAGTGTGATAAGTTCTGAAAATAATAGTAATCACTGGCAGTGTGATAGGTTCTGAAAATAATAGTAATCACTGGCAGTGTGATAAGTTCTGAAAATAATAGTAATCACTGGCAGTGTGATAAGTTCTGAAAATAATAGTAATCACTGGCAGTGTGATAAATTCTGAAAATAATAGTAATCACTGGCAGTGTGATAAGTTCTGAAAATAATAGTAATCACTGGCAGTGTGATAAGCTGTGAAAATAATAGTAATCACTGGTAATGTGATAAGCTGTGAAAATAATAGTAATCACTGGCAGTGTGATAAGCTGTGAAAATAGTAGTAATCACTGGCAATGTGATAATCTCTGAAAATAATAGTAATCACTGGCAGTGTGATAAGCTGTGAAAATAGTAGTAATCACTGGTAATGTGATAAGCTCTGAAAATAATAGTAATCACTGGCAGTGTGATAAGCTCTGAAAATTGAAGTTTTTATTTTTAATATCTAAAGCGTAAGAAACTATCACTAAGAATAACTCTGAACATTGGTTTATGGTAAGAGATTACTGGAGCTTCGAGGGATAGTTCATGTGACTGGTGGAACAAAGTTCCATGGGCTACATAAATAGTTGAAGTCAGCTGTGGTTAAGGGCTGAAGGAAGATAGATGCCATCATAGAACTAACGAATATTTGCCTACAGTTAACTTACTTTCAATACAACGAGGAAATCTACGAACAAATGGACAGTCTAACCATGGGATAACCACTCTCTCCATATAAACCAAGCAAGGGATGAAGAGAAATTGAACACATTTCTGACCACTCCTTGGTTATTAGTCCTCAATACCTACCAGGATTGGATTTCATAGGATAGAAAAATAAAATAACCAAAGGGGACGGGAATCAGAAAAAAATTGACAATGAAAGAAATATATAGGAAATCATATCAAAATAGAGAAATAGAAACATGAATATAAATATGGATAGTGCTAACTCTAGAAGATAAACTCTAGAATTTTTTTTAGAGGTGTACGAAGGTCGACAATCCCGGGATCGAGATTGATGCCATTTGGCGTCACAGTATTTAACAATGCTATACAGTAAGCTTTTTGAATTTCTCTGTTTCGTATAAAATTTGTCTCTATATCTGTCAGTTTAATGTCTTCAAGAGAGTGGTCAGGCGTGTTGTTTTGCGACTGGAAGTTTTATTCGTTGTGATTGAAGATTTGTGGTTATTAAGCCGTTCCTGTATAGTTGTTCTGGTTTGACTTACATACTGGAAGTTACATTTTCGGCATTGAATTATGTAAATAGCGCTTTTTGTAGAGCAGGTTATGGGTTTAGTGATTTTAAACTTTATCAGACAATATGTCAGTTTTCTGACATGTTTGGCAACATTTGTTATTGCAGTGGTGACTTTCACCTGGCACTAATTAAAAGTTAACTTTAGCATGAACAAAGTGGGATTTTAAAGTTTTATTTCTTCTGAAATAAACAACAGGAACTTCAGTAAAAATGTATTTTAGTCCATCATTAAATTGAAGGTAGAAGTGTTTTTTAGTATCCGGGGGAGGTGTTTTTAAGTTTTGGGTGATAGGTAATAACCAGTGGAACACGAGAGGAATTTGTTTTAAGTTATTGTTTCAAGGCAGATTCACGTGGAATACTGTTAGCTTTGTCAACATGTTGAATCACAGTGTTCTGCTAATAACGTGTTTCGGTCATAGTCTGTTTTAACGAATCAATGTAAGTATTGTTGTCTGTCAGTTGGTTTTCGGTACAAATCAGTATGTAGAACACCATCACTTAATGTTAGGTTTACATCTAAGAAACTTGAGTAGTGGGATACTCTAGAGTAAATTTAATAGAAGTGTGGAAGGAGTTTGCATGTATATAGAAGGATATTAAGAAAATGCCATCAATGTAGCGTCTCCAAAACTTTGGTTTGTCTGTGCAACTTTCCAACAGTCTCGTTTCTAAATCTCTCATAAAAATACTGGCAAAGTTTGTTGCCATCTTGGTCCTCATAGCTGTGCCTCTTGTCAGAATATAGAATACATTATCAAATTCAAAACCGTGTAAGAACTAGTTTAGCCAAGTCTATAATAGTTTGAGTGTTCTGTTTATCTAGTTTCAACAGATGATATTGAAGAGCTTTCAGGACTTCGTCGTGGGGAATGTTTGTGTAAAGAGAAGAAACGTTCATAATGCCGAGAATAGTGCTTGGAGGAAGTTTTCTGTTGCTGTTAGTGTCAGAGATCGTGTTCAGAGATGTGTCGTGTCTAAAATATATGATGTCAAACGTGGAGGGATATCTTTGATGTGATGATCAACGTAAGCAGATAAGTTTTCAGTAGGCATACCGAAATTGGAAATAATAGCACGACCAGGATTGTAAGGTTTGTGTATTTTTGATAACATGTAAAAGCGACCTGGAACTGGGTGTTTAGGTGAAAGGAACTGTAAAGTTTCATAACTTATGTGTTGGCTTTTTGTAAACTACATAGCAAGTCTTCAATATTTTTAATAAATTGTGGAGTTGGGTTCAAATCTACCTTTTTATAGTGGTTTATGCCTTTATATTGTCGGTAGAGTTCGCTGATGTAGCCGGAATTTTATTGAATGACAATGGCGCCGCCCTTATCAACTAGTTTAACAATAATGTCATTGTCATGTTTCAGTAAAATTAGAGCCGTATGTTCACTGAGAAGAGAGAGATGTTGTTTCGTACTTTTAAGCCAGAGTTAATGACTTGAATTACTTCATTCTTAACTGCGTTGATAGAGTTCTTTAAGTGTGGTTTTCTGTTGACTGGGGCTGACCAGAAGGATGTTTCTTTAATCTGTAAGTCGAGATTATTTGCTTTAGTGGTTTTATTGTGCAAAAATTTCCCGAAGTCTTAATCTGAATGCACATTCTTGTAGGTCGGGAATAACTTCGAAGTTATCTATGTTTTTTCGGGGTAGGAGAAAAATCAAGACCGTTACTGAAAAGTTTATGTTGATTTTCAGTTAATATTTTAAAGCTGGACGACATTTGAAGTGTTCTCGGGTATTTAAAACTATGAGCTTAACAGGACATTTGTTGTTATGTATCTTCGGTAAACTATGTAATATACCACAATGGGAAACAGTATGAACTCTTTCATTAATGACGCAATCTTTCCGTGATATTAAAGTGACCTTCATTCTGTTTAGTCAGGTCATAATCTAATTCTCAAAACTAATATTTCATAAACTTTATTGTAATAAGTTTTTCTATTGTTGTAGTGTTTTATCGTTGGAAGGATTTGAATTATCTGGTAAATACAAGATTAAATCAATCCACGTAACGACAACGTTTACTACAAGCTACGCTCCCTTTGGCACATGTTGAAGGCCTAAGTTCACAAACAAAGTTTCAACAAAAATTCCGAGACTAATGATAGTCTGCTTAACTAATTTGTAAACTTGCAGAATTTCCTTGCTAATTGATAGAGTAAATGAATAGATGCGATAACTTTCATTACTATCACTGAACTGAATAACTATCACTGAGTCACTTATTTGTATTGTATCTTGCTTCTACATTTTGCACGAAATTTCTAGATTCTACATAGTCCTAAACTTTCATGAGCTCCCTAAATATTGCGTCATGTGCCTTCTAGCAACGAAATATCTAATTTCAAATATACTTTAGCTCACAACACTATTCAGAATAACAACACTCTTATCTTTATCTGGTGTTTAAGTATTATAAAAAATGTTTTTGTTGACTTAGATGTTTAATTTCGTTAATGTATTCAGGTGGATTTAATTTAGTTTTATACAAATAAGTTTTCAAAAGTGAAACCTGGAATTTTTGTTACAACACCATCAAAAGTTCTGTAATTTTGATCATATATAGATATTTATTTCAGCTATCTAATCTTTTCATAGGAATTTTAAAGCTTAACATCAATTCATGATAGATTTATAATGTAGCTTCTTAGGCTTGATTGTGAATTTAAAATCACGGGCACAGCGGTATGTCTGCAGACTTAAAACGCTAGAAAACGGGTTTCGATACCCGTGGTGAGAAGAACATAGATAGCTTAATCTTTATATCAGGAAACATTATAATCTGGCACTTTATGTATATCCTTTTCAGGACCTGCGATGAAAGTTTCAATATTACATTGTATTTCCTTCGTAGCTTTATATTTCTTTAATCTAATTTTTTAACAGATCCTTATTCAATATATATATATATATATATATATATATATACT
>NW_013666302.1:353824-361371 GCF_000517525.1 Limulus polyphemus
TATGTGCAAAACGTGCTTATATTTGTATGTTTATTACAAAAAAATATTATACAAAAATGGCGCAATAATAATTAATTGTCAATTTCGTCATCAAATACTACACCAAATATAAAAGAAATAGCACCGTTAAATTTCTTGTAAGAAACTGGTTATTATGAAGTTATTTTAAAAGTTCAACCGTTCGGTTTCCTATAGCGAACAAATAAAAAAAATAAACAAACTTCCTCTTTAAAATATATAGATATTTTCAAAGTTTCTGTTCAATCGAGTTTTATATTCACTTTCGTTATTTAAAAACCAATTTTTTACTATGTATATTTAACTGTATTAATTTCATTTTTTTTTACATTCTTTCAAAATTTCATAGTCTAATCTATTTTGTTTTGTATTTCAAGATTGACTTTTTTCAATGTCTAAAGATATGTAAACGTCGTCCTCCACACTTGTGTCTCTACAACAGCCGTCCATTTGACAAAGTTTCATCATCAGTGAACAACGATTATTATACCTCTTTCTCAGTTATATATACACAATAGAAGATATCTTTTTATTATTTCTCTTAATTATGAAAAAAAAGGGATTAGTAGAGAAAGAATGTGTAACTTATGAAAGTAAATGATATATAAGAAAATACCAATTACTGTATATTAAATTCCTCCAAACACTACAATTAAAATGTTTAAGGTTGCAGGTTCACCAAATGACATATTGCCGGTCGGTTAATGATAGGTCAAATTATAGAATTATGGCACAAAGAAGGATTTTTTATATTAAACCATAAACTAAAAATAACCCATAAAACCATGACAAAATAAGTAATAACATATAATTAGATATTAATTGATAATATCCATTATAAAATGAATTAACTTAAAGTATTCATTTAGTAAATAATATTAGATATGACATTTCAATAAAAACCACCCTAAAAGCTTTTTCATTAAAACTAAAAACGAACTAGACATTTAAGATAACCCCCAATCCCCAATATATCTGCGTAATGACATTAATTTATATTCATAATTATCTGCATTTGGTCTATACTAGAGCCATGTTCAGGTGAAAAATAAATCTATTGAATGCCAGTGATATTAGGCTATCACTTACATTTTCAAAAGACGTTCGATCGATGTAGGCCCGGCATGGCCAGGTGGTTAGGACGCTCGACTCGCAGTTTGAGGGTCGCGGGTTCGAATCCCCGTCCCACCAAACATGCTCGCCATTTCAGCCGTGGGGGCGTTATAATATAACGGTCAATCCCATTATCCGTTGGTAAAAGAGTAGCCCAAGAATTGGTGGTGGGTGGTGATGACTATCTGCTTTCCCTCTAGACTTACACTGCTAAATTAGGGACGGCTAGCGCAGATAGCCCTCGTGTAGCTTTGCGCGAAATTCAAAACTATCAATCGATGTAGGGTTGGGTTTCAGTTTTATGATGCATTAGAGTTTCATTATTGGCACCGTGAAGAATTCAGAAGTCTTTAGCGGTTTTTAAAAAAAATTAAAAGATAGAATTGATAAATTACAATGTTTATATGTAGTTTATCGTTTATTTATTTCTATTGTCATTTAGCCCGACGGATAAAAGAACCTTTACGGCCTAATTTTGTCAATTCTTCAAGCATTTTCCAGCACCTGGACACGGAATGTATACAAATGAAGTAGCAGATTTATGTATTAAAGGAACTCTATATATCAGAAGATTTAAACAAAATTTAATGCAAACCATTCATCGACTGGACTTATTTTGAATATAGAAATGATAGCTTAATTTATACGATGTTTTTCTCTTGTTTGAAATTACATTAATAACGCATTTTATTAATTATACTTTTCATTAGTCATTAGCATAAGGCCTATTATATTTTTAACACTGCATACTTTATCTAGTCCCTTAGGAATTTCCAAGAATTAAAAATATGTATAATAGCAGTTTTCCAACAACACTGTGTTCGCCATGTCCATTGCGACGACGCGTTTCGCTCAATCCAGAGCTCATCAGGCCGCCTAGGAGACAACAATCACAGCAGTGGTCGGAATACTATTTATATATCAAACCACTAAGGAGTTATTATGTATATATTAAGAAATATATATTAACTCCTTCGTGGTTTGACCTATAACAAACTTCTTTTTAAATTTCCTACACAGTTTTGTACTATATATATATAGGCCATTAGTTACAACAAAAATTGTTATGGTGTGAACGCTTTTTACAAGCTGGTGAAGCATTGTTATAATTAATTTATAGGAAAATAAAATGTTCGTGTGTGTTAAATGTCTATGCAACTAATCCGAAATCCACACACGGATTATATATTAAAACCTCAAACTATTTTAATGTTAGGTCTATAGAATCATCAAAAATCAGATTTGTTACATATGTAACAGTCACATTTTAAACAAATGACATAAGTCAAATCTTTTTTTTCCTCGTATTGGATTAAATGTATTACGTTGTTATACTAAAAAACGTGTAGTTTCTAATGTTCAATACGATTAACTACCAAGTCCACCTTGACACAGAAGATTGAGTTAGACTAAGCTGACAGATTGAAATTATATGAGCAGGATTTTATTGTTTCTGTTCATATTTATTGGCTGTGCATGGCCTAGTGGTTAGCGTGTCCGGACAGTGAATTCGAGGGTTCATGGTTCGTGTATCAGATTCCACTTTTGGTCAGACAAGAGGATCCCAATAGTTTGTGGTAGATACTGTTGACCAGTTGTTTTCCCTCCATTTTCTTAGTTCGAAATTAGGGACGCCTGTGCGCAGGTGGCTCTTTATGTTAGCTAAGCGCAAATATGAAATAAAGAATGAAATAATTTTGAGTAAATTCTCAATGGATAAATCACTTGAGCATAAATTCACTTTTATGCTCAAGTGATTTATCCATTGAGCTTGAAACACATAACTTGAAAAAGTTCACTTTTATGCTCAAGTGATTTATCCATTGAGCTTTATGAAACACATAACTTGAAAAAGTTCACTTTTATGCTCAAGTGATTTATCCATTGAGCTTTATGAAACCCATAACTTGAAAAAGTTCACTTTTATGCTCAAGTGATTTGTCCATTGAACTTTATGAAACACACAACTTGAAAAAGTTCACTTTTATGCTCAAGTGATTTATCCATTGAGCTTTATGAAACGCATAACTTGAAAAGTTCACACTTTTTCAAGTTATGTGTTTCATAAAGCTCAACTGTTTCTCGTGTTGTGAATCATTTATGTTAATATTGTTTGTATTTCTTACAAAGACGTAAATAAATCACTATACACGAGGTCCACAAGCTATTTTAATCCATTTATTTGGCAGGAACCTACAGCCACATCTACAAAATGACTGGCCAAAGGCTGGCAATATCCAGTAATTGATGAGAAAAGTGTCTCATTTCTTGTTATATTAGTCCTTGGCGGTCAATCTCACTTTTATTTGGTAAAAGAGTAGCCCAAAAGTTGGCGGTGGGTGGTATTGACTAGCTTTCTTCTCTTTAGTCTTCTGACTACAAAATTAGGGACGACAGCGCAGATAGCCCTCGAGTAGTTTTGCGTGCAATTCAACAAACAAAACAATGTATTAAAAACATAAGTGTAATAACCTTTTGTTCTATAATGTACTATAATGCACCTGGCTCAACTATATAGAAATGTATAACTGGCATCTGGCTCAACTATATAGAAATGTATAAGTGGAACCTGGCTCAACTATATAGAAAGGTATAACTGGCACCTGGCTCAACTATATAGAAAGGTATAACTGGCACCTGGCTCAACTATATAGAAATGTATAACTGGCACCTGGCTCAACTATATAGAAATGCTTAACTGGCACCTGGCTCAACTATATAGAAATGCTTAACTGGCACCTGGCTCAACTATATAGAAATGTATAACTGGCACCTGGATCAACTATATAGAAATGTATAACTGGCACCTGGCTCAACTATATAGAAATGCTTAACTGGAACCTGGATCAACTATATAGAAATGCTTAACTGGCACCTGGCTCAACTATATAGAAATGTATAACTGGAACCTGGCTCAACTATATAGAAAGGTATAACTGGCACCTGGCTCAACTATATAGAAATGTATAACTGGAATATGTATCAACTGTATAGAAATGTATAACTGTCACCTGACTTAACTATATCGAAATGTATAACTGTCACCTGACTTAACTATATCGAAATGTATAACTGGCACCTGGTTCAACTATATAGAAAGGTATAACTGGCACCTGGATCAACTATATAGAAATGTATAATTTGAACCTGGATCAACTATATAGAAATGTATAACTGGCACCTGGATCAACTATAAAGAAATGTATAATTGGAACCTGGCTCAACTATATAGAAATGTATAACTGGCACCTGGCTCAACTATATAGAAATGTATAACTGGAACCTGGATCAACTGTATAGAAATGTATAACTGGCACCTGGATCAACTATATATAAATGTATAACTGGAACCTGGATCAACTACATAGAAATGTATAACTGGCACCTGGCTCAACTATATAGAAATGTATAATTGGAACCTGGATCAACTATATAGAAATGTATAGTTTCAAATTATGGTCGTATTTTTGAACCACCATGTATCTGTAGAATAGGTAGCCTCTACACCGTTTTTTTGTAAACTAGTCTACTTTTATAGTTTTCATTTTCATCATCACCTGCAGATTAAAGACACCTAACCAGGGAGGCAGAAGTATCACGTGCCATACTACATTGATTATTTGTTTAGCAAAAAAATGTTCTCGCCGCGTTCGCTCTCCAGTTCTTCCTCACAAATTCTCCCACCCACCCATCCCACTTTTAAGAAAGGCGTCTGTGCTGCAGACGCAAGAGAAAAGAAATGTTCCAGTTCATAAAGTGAACTTTCTCAGAAGAGCCTAGATAAATGCTAAGGTCATGGTAAGAAAACATACATTTTGAAGAGAAAATAAGGCCTTAAACATCCAAACCCGTGACTGTCCGTAGGAAGAAAGAAAACTCTGAAGTGAACAGACTTTTTTTTTTAATCATTTGTAGAAGAAGCATCAGAATAAATCAAGGGGTGGGTATTCAGAATGGGATGCAAATTTTGTCCTCGCATTGCATTGCTTTTTTCTCCATAATCATATAGAATTTTAAGGAAAATCTTCTGCTTGCCATCTGTGCGTTCCCTTCGCCTTTGGCTGTAGAATATTTATGTTCATATATTCAGTCTCTCTTGTGTTAAACGTGAAATCCGAAGTTCTTTATGGATTAGGTAAAATAATCAACATCGCAATCGAGTGATGTCACTTAAGTAACTTTTGAGTTGTGATTTTCGGTCTCATGTATTTTAAGGTTGTGTAGATCTAAGTAGAAGTTCTACTCTAGAGTTAGTTAATCCGCTGGTAAATTCTGATCTATATGAGAAGATTCTGTTTACCCATGGCACCACGTGAAAGCAGCATGAACCACACATACGTTACTGTTTGTTTGTTTGTTTTGAATTTCGCGCAAAGCTACACGAGGGCTATCTGCGCTAGCCGTCCCTAATTTAGCAGTGTAAGACTAGAGGGAAGGCAGCTAGTCATCACCACCCACCGCCAACTCTTGGGCTACTCTTTTACCAACGAATAGTGGGATTGACCGTCACATTATAACGCCCCCACGGCTGAAAGGGCGAGCATGTTTGGTGTGACGGGGATTCGAACCCGCGACCCGCAGATTGCGAGTCGAGTACCCTAACCACCTGGCCATGCCGGGCCTCACATACGTTACTCAAGTTGCTTGAGAAGCCACACCATATTTTTTACAGTGAGTACTTGCCCAACATCATATGCTCAAACAAATGGGTAAAGTATTTATTCAGTGTTGTTGTTGTTTTTCAGAATGTATCTTCACCATACGATCATGTTTTTTTGTTGTTCAAATTTGTAGCTACTTCTTTATTACTTCAGTCACAACTTTTTTGTGTGTATGTCTAGTATTTTATAAAATATGAAACAAATTGTATATCAGCTGCAGAAAGTTGTCAAACTTTAGGCATTTGTATAATTGACGTTTTAGTTATTTGTTGGCAAAAATCAGATTCATATGAAACATTTCTCGTAAAATCTTCTAATTTTAGTTATCATCTCCTCTTTTCACTACATTGACCATATTTGGAGAGATTTGCGCTCAATATTTTGTCGTTTTATTTAAAACTAATATTCTTTGACTTGTATGTTTTTGTTACCCGAAGGTAGTAATTATTGTTTGTTTTTTTTACTCGTGTTATTTTGTTTATATGGAAACATTTTTGCAGTAGTAACGATCCTTTGGTATGTTCTAAAATCGTTATTTATAAAAAATAATCTGTTTCACGTAGGAGTGTAGGTGAGGAATAACTTTCAGAGTATAACATAAAACATCATTTCAAATATTTGGGACCTAAAGGCCCATTGATGCTAGCCCTTCAAAAAATCAAAGCACACACTGTATTCCTAAAATGATTGGTTGGTGACATCAATAACATTGTAAGAAACATAAAATGAAAGTCATTTAAAACTCAAAAAAAATATGTGTATATATATTTTTCCAGGCATAATAAATTTAAAACAGCAAATACAAACTCTGCTTAATGGCTTGTTACTTGTCACGGGCCTTTCAATTTATATATTTTTTGACCAATATTTAGTAAAATCAGAAATTTTGAGATCTAGGAGTCGAGTTTTCGGTTACTAAATGCATCGATCAAACACAGTCGTAACAACACGAGTTGAAGTGTAACCGAATTAGGAAACGTTTGTTTGTATTTAAGCACAAAGCTACACAAAGGGCTATCTGTGTTATGCCCACCACGGGTATCGAAACCCCGATTTCTAGTGTTGTAAGTCCACAGACATACCGTTGTGCCTTTGAGGGACAACCGAATCAGTAATTCAAGGGGAACTTCAACTGGCTAGAATTTTAGACAAAATCTCCTTAGGACCAATGCTCAGCCACTATTAGTTAACTATGAGTAAATTATTTATTCTCAATTTTACAAGGAATTTATCATCATGAGCAGAGCAGTGTAATCACGTCAGTTATTCCACTTTTTCATGATTGATCATTTAAACTGGTGTTTCCTAAAGTGGGAACCGCGGCCCTTCTGGGGGCCGAGTAATCTTTTTTTTTTTGGGGGGGGGGGGCAAAAAAATGGGCCGAAAACAAAGATACTGAATTAATTTTAATTCTAAGTAAACAATAAGCCGATAAAAATTATGTTGAATTAATTAAATGATACAGT
This sequence comes from Limulus polyphemus, assembly GCF_000517525.1. Taxonomy (NCBI): domain Eukaryota; kingdom Metazoa; phylum Arthropoda; class Merostomata; order Xiphosura; family Limulidae; genus Limulus; species Limulus polyphemus. The sequence goes on from NW_013666302.1 coordinate 361,083, forward strand.
ATGTTGAAAGGAGATGTTATTGTTTTTACTACGGCACTGTTTTTCATTCACCATGCTAAAGTTATAGGTAGGGGGGGCCTCAAACTTTTTATTCAGATCAAGGGAGCTTCAGACTAAAATAGTTTGGGAACCACTGATATAAACATTATTTATTACAACCACTATCACGGATAAACGTTAGAAAATCTTATTTCAATTTCGTTTGATTTAAAATCTTTAACCCTTCTTAATTCAAGTCAGATTACAAGAGTTCCGTATTAAACCATCTATATACCGAGATTTAGGATAT
>NW_013666302.1:361381-370008 GCF_000517525.1 Limulus polyphemus
CTATGGACCAGGACGACTCGGACGCTGCTCAGTTGTTTCCTTGCCGTGTTTCCTGAACTGCACGATGATTCTGTTGACTGTCGAAAGCGGGATTCCCAAATTCTGCAAAATTTGCCGATGACGTATTCCACCATCCGCTTGACCAACTATCTTTTCTCTAACAAAATCTGACAATTCGAGAGAACCTTGAGTTCTTGGCATGTTGTTGCACAAGATAATTAGTGTGCGGACCATTTTCATTTATATAGTGCTCTGTGAATACAAATTAGTGAGCATAAATCAGTTAAATGACGAAAAATTAGGTGTCTATTTACTTGTGACCACTCAGTGTATATACCGAGATTTAGGATATTTAACATAAAGAGCAAAGTGATAAGACATTAAATGTTTACAGTAACAAAAGTAATGGTATCTATAGTTAACTTGCAGAGTATCAGGTGCTGCTCGGATGAAAATGGCTTTAACTGATTTAGTTATTTATTTACATGCTAATCTATTGATCTACTGTAAAGCTACTTTGGGCACAATATTTTTTGTCTTGCTGTCAGGAGTAACGAAGAGATTATGAACAGAGAAGCAAATGAAGGCTGCACGAAGTTTTTAAATCGTTGTAACACATAATTGATCATGGATAGAATGATTAGGAGAAGTCCTAACACAGAGAAGAAGAAGAAACGTAAATAATAGCCTTCTTTATCACACATTACCAAATAATTTCGGCTTTTTCAATTTAAGACGAATTAGTCGTCGTGTTTCCCAAAAATTGCTATACTGGTCAATTTGCGGCCTCAAAACGACCTTTGAGGCCAAGGTAAAATAGCCCTTGTTACTTCCCACACAAAGTTGTATCTGTACCCCGAGTTTGGAGTTTGTAGCTTTAAAGATGTGGCCGTGCATAAGGAACATACCCACAGAGAGAGTGAGAGACATTCGCGATTATATTTTTTTAATAACCAAGTATTGACACAAGCTTACTTTACTTCAAACTAGCAAATTTGAGTGTCATTGTTGTTTGAATAGTAACACCGCGATAAATATATATTATACTCAATACACATGAAGCTGAAATAATGAGTAAATCAACTGTCTTAATCGCTTCGAAACTTTCTTTAAGTTTCAGTGTTTGTTTCTTGTTATACAATGGGCCTCCAGAAGTATCATATAACGGCTGAAGGCTGGGTTGTCCAATGCTCCGAGGGGGCATTCTCTAAATACGCTAGAGCTATAATACTGTAATCTATGTATACATTATTCACGCTCCCTAACACAATGTTTTAGTTAGTTTTTTGTTACGCTCAAAGGTACGGAATGGGCCAACCGCGGGTATCGAAACCCGATTTTTAGCATTTTAAACCCTCAGACTTACCACTGAGCCACCGGAGGGGGAGAACAATCTCATCCATAATCATAATACATTTTCAACATAAACTGTAAACAATTTAAGTATCGTCCCTTTTTGTAGAAACCAGTGGACAAAATACACGAGTTGTGATGCTCCCAGTTGTTACAAATGACACAATACTGATGTTTGCTGTGCCAGCTACAACAACAAAATATTTTACAGAAAAATGAGAGATAATATAAAGGCCTTTAGTTTATTGGCCATTATGCTAGCAAAGTGTATAAGATGTTATTTCTGTCATTTCCAAGATAATAAGAGTGATAAACTCTGGAGACATCTCCATTCAAGCCGTCTCCAGCCATTATTAGTCTCAAAGTGGGTTCCTCGTCATCGAATCTGGAGACATCTGTTCGCCCTGTGAATTAAGTGCTCCAGTTAAAAAAAATCAGATGTGTGAAGAAGTAGGTACGAATTGTGCAAACATCATTTTGACACATTGTCATGTATCGTGGGGATACATGATACTATGTATCATGTCATAGGGGATACTATGCATGGCGTAGTAGTTAGCGTTCCCGGATTGAATCCGAGAGTTCCTGTTTCGCGTTCCCGTTGCCGCAAAACGCGTTCCACAACACAATTTTATTAAACCAAAATATGGAAAGTGGGGGGGAGGGGCTCACGTGACATCTGTTGATGAAGCATAGTTTATTCGATAAAACATAAAGATACATAGACTTACAATATTTTTTATCTTCTTATCTCGGTTACAGAACGAGATCTAAATTTTTTATTGCGATAATCAAATCTTCCTACATATAAACGACTTCTACACGAACATTGCGCCTGAAGCCCGAAGCAGCGGGTAAAAAAAAAATGTCGTGTAAAGGTTGGTGACAACAATTATTATCAATCGACTAGGCCTAACTGTAGCCCCATAGACAGACAGTAAATATACTTCATATATAGCATATGTATATACTTCAGAATACTGATGGAAACTTTAAACATATTAACATTCTTTAATCACAATGCATGACGTATAGTTTTAAACAAGCATGCAGCAGTAAAGTATTGTAAACCATAAAAGCAAATAAGAGGCTTACTTGTAAATAAATTCAAAAGTGGTGGATCTCTCACTATTAAGAGGTTAAATAAGTATATTTGTACTGACAATGGAAGCACTAAAATTGAAAAATCGTTTCAATCTCAAAGGCTGTTTTTCTACTGGTAAAAATTTATACGCGCTTAGTGGGGGTTGTCTAAGTCTAGGCATATATTTGCCCATTGCTACGCATTATATATGGATAATTTAGTTGCACAGAAACTATAAATGTTCACTATATTCTTAAGCAAATTTCCATGACAATTTCCAGCTGCAGCTTCAAATTTTACAGCTTGAACTAATGCGATCAAATAGTCAGTAACTACAGTAAATCATCATGAACCGTATCAGCTAGTTACTAGTTATGTTTATTATCATTACAATATATATACTTGCCTACCATATCAAGCATTCCTTTATCAATAGTTGAGCATAAAAAAGCCAGCAAGCAAGATAAATAAAAAATTGGGAATTTAAAAACCTGTAAATAGGGATCGTGAAAAGTCAAGAAATAAGGCTGGAGATAATGTATACATTTTTTTACCTCAAACTACAAATCCCTATTCTGGCTCCATGCTGTTACCTAAAATTATATTTGGTGGATTCAAAATATCTTGTTCTTATTTTGAAAGAGATTGGTTTTGTGGCTTAAGCCTAAGTAATAATGAAGGAGTTTTTGATCTAATACAAAATCTACGACTACGAGTGTTTTTCTTAAGTTAACGAGATATGTAATCATCACTTTACTAACAGTTCAAATTTAAATACTTTTACATATAGGAAGCTGGCGCCTTTTCTTGGAATATTTTGGTCAAGAAACAAGACCAGAATGAAATTAGCATTTCCCATTTGTTTACAGACGAATTTATTCCCAACTTATTACCTTTACAAAAGGAATTGTAGCTCAAGAAGTCTTTCTAGATTAAATCATCTAATCGTATCAACGCTCGAATGTAAAATCCTCTTTAAACTTATGCATAATGACCACGTTGAATTCAACACACCACACCTACTAAAGCAACGTAATTACTTTACAAATATTGAGTGATATAACGTTGTGTCTGACAGTAATAACAAAAAGCAACGTATTAGAAAAAAACAAACAAAAAATTATCTCTCTCTTGACTGATACCGAAATATATAGCTCTCTAGTTTGAATAGTTCACATTATAGTATAACTCACAGGACTAACATCGCTATAATAAAACTGACAAACCTTTCTTCACGCATGACGAGAAGCGTTTTAAACTATATCGATATTTGATGGAATTTTTTGTCGAGTTTCATTTACAATTCGATGTTGGTATACTGTTACTTAAATATCTTACGTTTATTAAATATATATATCTTATGTTTTTGAATTTATATTCTACAATTTGTTTTGCGTTTTGATTTATGTTTTTCATAATATGTAAAACTGAGAGTTGTGTTCTTAGTTCATCGACTCGGCTTTGTCGTAAGTTGTGTGCAAAATAAATATTCATATATTTCATTTCATCTATTTCTTAATTCAGTTCTCTTCAATGTATTTTAAACTGCTGACCTAACACTAACATGAATAATTCTATCGTTATTTCCGCCTATATCCGATCGCTACATTATCGTCTCTGAAAGCTATCCAGCGTGAAAACCAGAATAGATAGCCTGAATGCATTGTGGGTGAAACCGCGGGCGAACACGAGTACATTTTCGTCTTTCTATATCATGGTGGTAGGACAGTGAAAGCATCTTTGTTGTATAGTATAGACTTCGTGACCATTGACCGCTTACCTGTGAAATTAAACCCGTATTTTGACTATTTTTCTTGCTATAAACCGAATAGGTTCGTCAAGATTCACTTTTTAAACAATAATATCAGACATCAGTGGTGGCACCAGTCTGTTCATGGTGAGTGAGCTGCATTATATATCTTGTGGAGCCAAATACTGTAGTATTTAAGAAGTGAATCAGCTTTACCAGTAGGCATTGTTATTTGAGTGCAGAAACTACAGGGTAGGCTAAGAAACCCAAATAAGCTGTCCCTTACCGCCGCTTCTGCTAGATATTTTGATTGCGCAAAATGTGCAATTCCATTGTTTTAATTGGTCACTTGTTACAGAGGACAAAGAACAAACTTTTACGCAATTTTTTTCATTAGACCCATTCAAACCCTTACAAATTTATTGTAGTGAGATATATGTCGCTGAATTATTTGACTTAGCCCAACATGGGTTTCCAGTAACCATAGCACTTCAACAACACTTCGTTTAACATCCACCTCTACCGATAATGCATTTCGATAAATATATTAGAATTTTCCAGAAAAGCTTAGTTATATCACGTATATTTTTAGACGAAATGCTAATTATATGGACAGAGGTGTAAGAGGTAAGTCAAAAGAGGGGGGACAAGGTTTATTTGACCAAGCTAAACGGGTGATTATGAACCACAGGCACACCCATTGCGGATGTGGTCCAAGGTTTGCTTTAGAGCTCTGAAAATTTATGTATTCTTTTGTTTTTTACTGAGAGTAATTTTCTTAATTTTGAAGCATTTTTACTGTAACAGATTGAAAAGTGCACCTCCTCCCATCCGCTTCCTACACCATTGGTGGTGAAGGTATAATGTGATGGCCAATCTTATTATTCGTTGGTAAAAGAATAGCCTAAGAGACGACGTTGGGTGGTGTTGGCTATATACCTTACCTCTAGTCTACCAATCAAAATTAAAGATGGCTAGTGCAGATAGCCCTCGAGTAGCTTTGCGCGAAATTCAACAAAACAAACGAACAGGAAATAAGAGTATGGTTATATCAGAATAACACCGCAAATAATTCTAATTACATCAAGTAGGGGTATTAATGTCCAGCTACTAAAAGTGCTGTAAATTAAAATATTGTTGTAACATGTCTTATTAATAGGCAAGTTATTTTAGATTATTTGATTATTGGTGAAAATAATGGTAAGCCCAGTCCAAGTGACGATAATGGATTAACTTATTTCTTCAATAACATTTATTACAGCTTTCTTCATTTCTAGGCATAACTTCATTTATAAACTTTTCAACATAAACTCCACAATTATTGAATTAAATATGTGTCTCAATTCCAGTCAAACGTTTGAATGCAAACTAAAGATATACGCCTAAATGAATTAGCTTTGATGGATAAATTATCACGTAACTCACCGAGTAACTGAATAGCAGAATGGGCGTGATAATTCTTAATATAAACATTGAACTGAACCACTCACTAAGTACTTCATTGAATTGTCATTCACTTGAACTTACTACTTGTATTTATAAAATAGCAGCTACCCCTAGCAAACAACTAATTGTTTGTTTGTAGTTAAGCACAAAGCTACACAAAGGGCTATCTGTGCTCTGCCCATCACAGGTATCGAAACCCGGATTCTAGTGTTGTGAGTCCTCAGACATACCGCTGTGCCACTGGGGGGAGCAGCAAACAACAAAATTATAACATTGAAAATATAGCTTATAACAAAACATTTGAAAATGTTTTAACAGCTGTTGCAATCGAACATAGAAATCAAGTGGAGGTATAGAAACAGTGTCCAAAGGTCAATCGAACATAGAATTCAAGTGGAGGTATAGAAACAGTGTCCAAAGGTCATGTGCTATTCATTAACTTTCTCCACTTTAATATTCTTGGAATATATTATCGCTCTCAAAAGAAAGAAAACTCTAAATAAATATTACTTGCAAGTTACGTTTAGGATATTTTTTTATGTTGTTAAGCATAAACATTAAGGTACACAATGGGCTATCTGTGTTCTATCCAGCACAAGTATCGAAACCCGATTCTTAGCATTATAATCCTTCAGACTTACCGCTGAGCCACTGGGAGCAGTTACGTTTTGCCCAGATTTTATATTAAACAATAGGTAAGGATACTGTATTAGCAAATAAAGAAAAGTACTAACAGGTAAAAACTATGACAATTGTGTATTAGGATTTTTATGAATGGTAAATGAGCAAAATGAGTTCCGTGTACAAAAAGAAATTATACTAAACTAAAAAATTAAAATGGTAAATATCTAACGTTGTTTAGAAAAAACAATACAGTTCCAAAACTCAGAGACTGTTCTGTACACAAACTAGCCTAAACAAAGAGGCGAAAGTCCGACAACTCCATGCAAAGTCCATACAAATAGTGAATTAGCCAGTAATGTTTATTTCTAGCTCAAAACTGATCAGTGGGTTTTCTTCACTGTCTCCTATTCAACAAGATATTCTGTTCCAAAGTCTCTAGAAGACCTCTGGGCCCTCCTTCTATGTCTACTACTTAACTCACAGGAGACCTTATCTCCAGCTACTCCTATCCATCAAGATATTCTGTTTCTAAGTCTCTAGAAGACCTCTAGGCCCTCCTTCTATTTCTACTACTTAACTCACAAGAGACCTTATCTCCAGCTACTCCTATCCAACAAGATATTCTGTTCCAAAGTCTCTAGAAGACCTCTGGGCCCTCCTTCTATGTCTACTACTTAACTCACAGAAGACCTTATCTCCAGCTACTCCTATCCAACAAGATATTCTGTTCCAAAGTCTCTAGAAGACCTCTAGGCGCTCCTTCTATATCTACTACTTAACTCACAAGAGACCTTATCTTCAGCTACTCCTATCCAACAATATATTCTGTTCCAAAGTCTCTAGAAGACCTCTGGGTCCTCCTTCTATGTCTACTACTTAACTCACAAGAGACCTTATCTTCAGCTACTCTGCATACGAGGACGCTCATGTTCCACAGGTTGTAACTTACTGTGTGAGACTGATTCATTAATTGTGTTTTGTACATTAACAGTGTCTCTAAAGTATATCTTTATCAATCAAAGATAGTGCTCTTTTAAGAGTGAAATTCATTAATAAAATTAAACAAGGAAAAGAAGTAGATAAAAATGCTTTCGATATCTGTATATACTACCTTGATTTATTTTTCAACATTTCGATCTTACGCCCAATTCAGGCAGTTGTATTTCGTTCTTTGCTTAAAGTGGGCATAAGTCCGAAATGTTGCAAAATAAATCCATTTAGTAAGATGTAGAAAACATTTTTTTCTACTCCTTTTCGTTGTTTAGTTCTATAAATTCCTAAAGTATACTAATACATTTCAAATAAAGCATTGCTGTTTTGATTTTGTAGAGTAACGTAATACTGTTCTATTCAAGACAAGTCGATGGCTGACAATTATTTTATAGTGTTAAAGTTGGATAGAGTAAAACATTTCTGAGGAGTAGGAAAACACAAACAAGATGAAATGTCACCAAAGCAAGGCATTAAATATGACGTATCTGGACATGTCATCTAGTTTGGATGGATTTACAACAGATGAAAGCCTTCACAGGTCTGTAATTTTTAGTCTCATGAAGTTTTACGGTGGAAAGATATAAAAATATAAACATATAGAAATGTTGTGTTATAAATAAGCTTTGTATCTAATGCTATTTTTATATAATGCAAAATTTCAGAAAACCTGAAAGAAACAAGAACGAAATTTTTATTTGTTTGTTTGAATTTAAGCACAAAAGAACGAAATAAGAGTTTTACAAGTATTTGTTTTAATATAATTCTCGATACAGAAAGTGGTCAAAGCTATTCCAGGTGAAAGATAATGTACAATCGTTGTTTTTCCGAAACGTCTTATATAATTTATAAATGTAATTCTTAGTATATTTTTGAAATATAGTTTACTTTAAGAAACGAATAGCTGAGATATAGTTTCAGTTTTTAAATGTTCTTCTTCTTGTTAGACTTGATATTTGTGTTGTAAATATGCACATATAACAAATTAACCAGGCGGATAAATACATATATATATATAGTTAGATATCCAAATTAATAAACAGTCAGCATTTCTGCAAACCCTAACGATCAGCTTGTCGCACGTACTTTATTAACAGCTGGTAGAATGTTTTAATACTATGCATGAAAGAGACATTGTGGGCAGGTAGATGATTGAAGCCTGAACGAGTAAAACTTACAAAAAGTAGTAATCTTTTTCAATTTACAAACAACAACAACAAAATACTTTTTTATCCACGGAAAGAAACACAAGTGCTAACAGCTGAAAAAAACAACTTTCTTAGTCATTATTAAGTTTTTATATACTCCTTATGGAACACCAGCTCAGTAGCCCCTGCATGGCCAGGTGGTTAGGGCATTCGACTCGCAATTTGAGGGTCG
>NW_013666302.1:371008-377494 GCF_000517525.1 Limulus polyphemus
GGGGAACATCAGCTCAGTAGCCCCTGTATTATGTAAATTAATTATTTATATACTCCTTGTGGAACACCAGCTCAGTAGCCCCTGTATTATAGAGATTAATTATTATTTCTAACTGAGTTTGTAATGCTATATCAGCAAACCATTAATCACATCAAACACGAGAACAGAAGAGATTGATTGAATAGAGTATCTTTCAAAGCCTGAAAGACGTATTGCTTGCTGACGTTGCCGGTATCACCTGGAAACAGTTTTTATACGCACCAGGGCCTTTAGTATGCTTCCGGGGATCGACTGTGCCTTTTGTTTAGGGATGATACAGATATATATATAGTCATTCAGGTGGATGTTTTATCTCTCTCTTTCCGGTACGTTTGAGACGTTAGGATGACGAAAGACTTGGAACGAGTAATTCCCTCTCGTATTTTATAAAAAAAAATTAATCTCTTAAAAGAAAAGCATTTCTTGAAAGTTGGATACATAAGCACAACCGACATCCACCAGTTTATTTTTAACAATAGAAGCACGAATATAGGCGGGCTTTTATCAGATAATACCATGTTATTAAGTATGTTGTGAACTTTGGGCAAATCAGGACCGAAATTTCTGATTAATTATATTTTCTTACTGAGTATGTAGTCTTAAAAAAAACAAAAAAACTTGTGTAATTTTTCGTTTTCTATCTGTAGTGACAGTTCTGCTCAAAATACAGGTGGTATAGTATTTTTATGTATTTGTATTCCATGTTTATGCTGGCCCGGCGGTAAGTCTGCAGGTTTCCGACGCTAAAAGTAGAGCTTTGATACCCGTGGTGAACAGAACACACACATAACCCATTCTGTAGCCTTGTGCTTTACAACAACCAAACCAGCCAAAACCGTGTTTGTAATATTCCATCTTTCTTTTAATTGAATGACGGGCAACATTCTTAAACGAACTATGTTTATTACAAAAATCAGAAAACCATTTTGTTTTATTCTCAGTTAACTCTCAGAACTACCGTGAACGAGACGGATTGTTTTACATCGAAATAATTTGGTAGCAGTTATTGTCATTTTTACGACATAATTAATTATGCTATTGTATTCAAAAACCTTCGACGAGTATAATTTCCATCAATTTTGATGGTAAAATTCACACTTTCAAACAGGTAAATTGTTAAGCCTAAAATATATAATTTTATTTCTTAAACAAACATCGCTCATCAACTGTATGAGCTAGTGAAAAACAAACAGTCAAACAAACAAAAAACAGTAATAACACGCCAGAATAATAATGGGTAAATGATTAAAAAATTAACTAAACATTAAAAAATCTGACTAGTTTCGACAGGCTAAGCTTGTCTTTTTCAAAGGATGGAGTAAAACTATTCTCAGCGTCTTGAATGTTCCAATCCAATATGGTCTCAGAAGGGTCAAGGTTCACTAATGGCATTACAATGCAAAAACTTGTTGAGCGTTGGAAAACCGGCTTTAACGTTATATGTTCACACAACAAACCACAAAATTAACTTCGTTCAACCAAAATAATCATTGCAGATCCCAAATTCTTCCGTCAACACAAGAGAATCGATACAAATATTTGAGACTAGAGAAAAAAATGTTCAATAATGAAACGGATTTGAACTCAACCCTGTTTGGAAATGATGTTTTTGTATTAAATATACACAAACTTCGTTAATATACTTTATTAGTTAGTCACACACTTCATTTATCAACTGTACTGGTTATTACCACACTACATTCATCAACTGTACTAGTTATTCACACACTACATTCATCAACTGTACTAGTTATTCACATACTTCATTTACCAACTGTACTAGTTATTCACACACTTCATTCATAAACTGTACTAGTTATTCACACACTACATTCATCAACTGTACTGGTTATTCACATACTTCATTTACCAACTGTACTAGTTATTCACACACTTCATTCATAAACTGTACTAGTTATTCACACACTTCATTCATCAACTGTACTAGTTATTCACACACTTCATTCATCAACTGTACTGGTTATTCACACACTTCATTCATCAACTGTACTAGTTATTCACACACTTCATTCATCAACTGTACTAGTTATTCACACACTTCATTTATCAACTGTACTAGTTATTCACACACTTCATTTATCAACTGTACTAGTTATTCACACACTTCATTCATCAACTGTACTAGTTATTCACACACTTCATTCATCAGTTGTATGAGATACTGATAAACATCGTTCATTAACAACATACCAGTTTTTTATTATTTTCATCAACAGTATTGGTTAATGTTTAATATAGCTTCTTTTGGTAGTTTGAATTTAAATTTTTATCATTATACTTATATTATACGCAATATTTTGGATTACTAGCTTACCATATATATATAAGTAGTGCTAATAAAAATCTCCCAAGTTGGCCGAATCTCGTAAGATATTATTGGTTTTATGGCTGAAAATATCGTTAACAGTGAAGGTACCAAACTGATTAAACAACGCATTCTAATCAAAATAAGTAAGAGCGTAAAAACTGTATACTTAATTAGTTACATTCTATACCAGGTTAATGTTTAGTATCGCGTTAAGTAGATAGCTTGCTCTGATCGGAAGTTGTTTGAAATTAAATAATAGTTTGTTACAAACCTCATTTTTGAATTATAAATATAAAGTGAAAAGTAGGGTTTAGATGTCCTGTTTTTCTAGATTATATAATTAAATAACCAGCAAAAATTACGGTTTAGATGTCCTGTTTTTCTAGATTATATAATTAAATAACCAGCAAAAAGTACGGTTTAGATGTCCTGTTTTTCTAGATTATATAATTAAATAACCAGCAAAAATTACGGTTCAAATGTGCTGTTTATCTAAAGGTATGTATTTAAGTTACCAGTGAAAAATTGGGTTTTAATGTCCTGTCTTACTACACTTGTGTACTTAAGCAACAGTGAGAGTACGATTTAAATGCCCTGTCTTACTACATTTGTGTACTTAAGCAGCAGTGAAAGTAGGGTTTAATGCCCTGTCTTACTACATTTGTGTACTTAAGCAACAGTGAAAGTAGGGTTTAATGCCCTGTCTTACTACATTTGTGTACTTAAGCAACAGTGAAAGTAGGGTTTAAAGCTCTGTCTTACTACAGTTGTGTACTTAAGCAACAGCGAATATAGGGTTTAATGCCCTGTCTTACTACAGTTGTGTACTTAAGCAACAGTGAAAGTACGATTTAAATGTTCTGTTTATCTAGAGGTATGTAGTTAAGTTACCAGTGAAAAATAGGGTTTAATTCTCTAGTTTAAATATATTTTTACAATTAAGCAACAGTGAAAGTACAGTTTAAATGCCTGTTTAACCAGAGTTATATAGTTACGTGACTAGTGAAATGTGGAGTTTAAACGTTTTGTTTCACTTCTTTCTTCCTCATTTAATTCCTTATTAATTAACTTCCTCAGTTAATTCATTTGTACAAATGAGTTACGCGAGAATGGTCACCACAAACGTATCGACTGACCTAAACTTATCGGTATAAAGATTCAGTCTGCTTTGATCAAGCAGTTACGAGATAAAAACAAACTATTATGCGAATTACAGACGATTTTTAAGCAAATAAAATCTTATACAAAGATAGAAAGCTATTTTAAGAAGACGTAGAAGAACTTAGGATCTTTCATTTTTACGTGCAGACGATTGTAGGATCTTCCATTGTTACTTGCAAAAGATTGTTACATGCTATCCATATAGAGTATAGTTTTGCGATATGCTCAGAGTGGAGGGTAATTATGAGGATTAATCTGTGCTCGTAATTACTCGACATATGAACATAAATTGTAACATTTTATATTATTTAGTGTTTTTCACTAATGTTCATTTTGTGTTCAACAATGTGCAATCATAGAATACTTCAATGAAGTGTCAGAAATCACTTTGTTATTTTAATTGGACTTTTCTATTTCATTTCGGTGAGTTAAACATACGATATTATCCAGTCCTATTCTACAAGGAATTATAGTGTTTATTTACTCTTCTTAAACTTTTTTCAAGCTATCAATTTTTTAAATAATGTTTTGTTCTAATTTTAGTTTTTCACGCTTTTTATGTTGTGTACATATTCTGCTACACAGTCTACCGGATGTCATCACTACTTTCAGCAACAGACCACATCTTCCACGTTGTAAAACTCATTCTACTTTTATTAGAAACCTATTCAAACGTCTGTTTTATTCTTATCTAAGTTACTTAAATATTTCCAGCCTTGTTTCCTTATTTTTTTACTATCCCTGTTTGCAGAGTTTTAAATTCCCAATTTGTTATTTATTTTGTTTGCTGGCTTTTTTTATTGGCAAAGGATTACTTGATATGGTAGCTAACTTTATATATTGTAATGATAACAAACATAGCTAGTAGCTAGCTGATACGGTTCATGATGATTTACTATAGCTACTGACAATTTGATCACATTAGTTTGAGATGTAAACTGTTAAGCTGCAGCTGGGGATTGTCATGGAGATTTGCTTTAGAATATAGTGAACATTTATAGTTTCTGTTCAACTAAATTCTCTATGTATAATGCATAGCAATGGACAAATATATGCCTAGACTAAGACACAACCCCACTAAGCGAGTATAAAATTTTACCAGTAGAAAAGCAGCCTTTTCAAATAATACATATACGTCTAAAACATCGCTTTAAATAAACCTTCGTGTATTTTAAAGTAATTATTCTACGAATGTGTGTGATAAAATTTAATATGTGTATTGATTTTTTGTACTCCTTCACTTTATACATAATTTATGGGTTTGCTTCGATTGTATAGTGTACAAAGCATTGAGTATCTACATGTTACAGTAATTTAATGTTCATCTGTTATTAGCTGGTAATTCCCGTTTCATCCTATACTTAAGCATCAGGAACACCACATGTTTGTAAGAAAGCTAACTTCTAGGGGTAATAATAATAATATCGTTTACAATAGAATTTCAATGTTTTTTAGTTTATGTAAAATATAAAAGAAACAAATCGACTTTTCAGTACCACTACGACCTTCACAGTACCTTATTTAGTATTTTACAAAAGGTTTGGGTGCAATATATCAAGCCATTTGTGTTGTAAGCTGGCAAGAGAATAATAATAAGAATTACAAACGAGCTGTTTTGAGCGGATTTTCTATTCCTTGTAAGTCTAACATGCGTGTTTTCTTGTACATTTTTATATGCGTACAGCCTTAGCAGTCAATAGTAAAGGTTTTAAAGTGTTGTTTGAACTGAATCTTTACAGTTTAGGGTACTTTTTGCCCGAACATTCTATTAGGGTTTTGTGCAATTCCTTGCGATCCCTATTATGAATCACTATGTAGTTCATGATATTCAGGAAGTCACATTGAAGGCACTTTGCAAATTATTTGTTTGCCTGAACACATAAATTTTCATATTTCTTGTAATTCTTCATGAGCAGGTATCTCATTCATCATCACACATTTTTAAACAATCGAAATACAGTAAGCCTCATCATGACTAAAGGCGTAAGAAAGAATACTTTCAGAAAATACCACCAAAAACCTTCTTTCATTGTATTACAAATTCAACTTAACTATTTATTTCATGATGATATAGAGTTGAATAATTACTTTTGTAGGCAATATTTCATTGTACTTAAAGAGGAATATCTGTTCTCAAAAGTGGTTCTAACATCAATAAAATTATATAGAAAAACGATAATTTATTTAACCAATCATAGAATACATGAAAAAGTTCACGAATATAAAAACTAAAAATGTTGAATCTCATTTTTAGTTTTCCAGTTTATATTCTAAAGGAGATCTCGCCTGTAAAATGAGCGTACGATTTTTCAGAATATCACGACACAAAATTTGGAAATATTTCAATCAATAAAGAATCGTATGCTCATACAATTCAAATTTCAAAATTTTAGAGTTTTGATTTTCAAAATGTTTTTATCAGTGAAACATTCTGCCTTTAAAGTGTAATATGACGTTATCTGTAGCATACATTTTAATCTTTAAAGTGTAAGCTACCAGTATCTGTACTCTTAACCCTGAAAGTGTAATATGACAGTATCTGTTGCATAACGCTTCATCCGAAAGTATATGACTATTTGTAGTTTGCCCCTGAAGAAGAAGGCGCTCGGATTACAGGGATTTTATCGTTGACTATTTGGAAAATTAGCTCTGAAAGTGTAACGTTACAGTATCTACATTGTAAAGCTTTGTTTGAAAGTGTAATATGAGGGTATCTGTAAAGCTTCGTTTGAAAGTGTAATATGAGGGTATCTGTAAAGCTTCATCTGAAAGTGTAAT
Source organism: Limulus polyphemus (assembly GCF_000517525.1). NCBI lineage: Eukaryota > Metazoa > Arthropoda > Merostomata > Xiphosura > Limulidae > Limulus > Limulus polyphemus. The sequence continues at coordinate 377,316 of NW_013666302.1, forward strand.
ATGAGGGTATCTGTAAAGCTTCATCTGAAAGTGTAATGTGAGGGTATCTGTAAAGCTTCATCTGAAAGTGTAATATGAGGGTATCTGTAAAGCTTCATCTGAAAGTGTAATATGAGGGTATCTGTAAAGCTTCATCTGAAAGTGTAATATGACACTGTCTGTAACATAAAGCTTTGTTT
>NW_013666302.1:377515-383601 GCF_000517525.1 Limulus polyphemus
GAAATTGTAATGACAGTATCAATTGTAAAAGCTCCATGTGAAAGTGTAATATGACAATATCTGTAGTGTAAAGCTTCATCTGAAAATGTAATATGACAGTATGTGTAGCATAAATTTATACTTCAAATTTCAATAGCGCTTGAAGCGTATAAAAAAAAACGAAAAAGAAAAAACTTGTGCGCTTGACGTAGTAAATTTTAAGAAATTAATTTGATTTTACAAGACTTATTCATATTAGCTCTCAATTCTAATAATAGGTGAAATTTTTAATATAATATCGATGAACAGAATGTTTCATAATATATTCGATTTAAATGTTGTTTACAAAATGGAAATAAATACACAACGTGTTTTCAGACAAATACACGTACTTTTTTGAGAAACTCGTAGCTTATGAACAGTGACAAAACTGTATTTTTAAAATCATATCTTAATACCGTATCAATTAATTATTTTACGATGTAATGAAACGAATTTTTGAAATGTTACATAAACTTGTTATCGCCTAAGTAGTAAGTCATTTTTATAATAGAATGAAGTATGAAAAATAATTATCGCAGGTCAGTTTATTTATTCTTACCTCCCTACAAATCAATTATTTAACATATGAATTGTTATTGCATTTTAGTTTTGTAATAAGACAAACGAAGAACCTTTGTACAACTACAACACCAATTAGTGTAATTACTAACTAGCCTTAATGTTGCAATGTGAGTTAAGCCTATTTTTTTGCTGAAACTAGCGATGCTTGGGTCATTTTGAAGTACATATATTAAAGTAAGACGTAAATATTTATAACAGTTAACTCTTAATATCATGAAACGGGTTTGGGGTAGGTTTCTGGAGTTTCTCTTAAACTTACATTTCTAACACTGTGATCATGTACCCTTGAAAAACCTGTCTTACACCAAGCGACTGGAGCGACCTCTTTAGGATTAACTGGATTATTGTGATATTTCATTATAAGTAGTACTCTAAAAAGGATCAACAATGAGAACAATTAAAAGACATGAGCTATTTAATATCACATTTTAATTTCCACAAACTGTACTTACAAAGCAAACGGGTAGAGTTAGATTAGATTTTTTATAAATAACATTAATAGTCAAATATTCGTATACTAAACCCTTTTAATACAAACTAAAAATAAAAACTATTTTCATTGGTTGCTATTATACTCTGATAATATACAGGATTATATACACAAAATGTCTACGGCAGTCCTTCAGAAGGCACACCTACTAGGCCTACTTTTTCATTTTGTGAATGTCAGTTTCGTTTCAACAGTTCCTTCACTTGTAAACAAGATGATCGCACCAAAGATCTTCGAACTTTCTTCTTGTTCACTGTCTCGGACACCTCTACCTCGCAGATCTCAGGCTAAATAGAAGAAGAAAATGTAGACCAGTAAAATTACAAATAGAAAAATGAAATTTTATTAAGTTCAAATTTCCAAACAACTCTGGTTTTGTTAAATTATGCATTCTGATGTAAACAAATAAAGACACCCAAATATTCAAGACATTTAAGGAACAGGTAATAAAAGTGATGGTCAAATCCTATTATTCAACCTAAAAGTTGGCGGTGAGATTGTTGATTAGCTGTCTTTTCTCTAGTCTATCAGCTCAAAATTTCGGACGGCTAACGCAGATAGTCTTCGATTGATTTTGTGCGAAATTCCATAAAAACGAACAAATAACTGAGAAATAATGAGTGAGCGAATGTTTTTTTTATATTAGATAAAGTTTAAAGAAAGCACATTTAGAAGAAAAGTCTAAATTGGAAAGGAATGCGAAACCAGATTCAACTTTATTTTTTCCCGCTCCTTATTATTTAGATTAGACCATAAACGTAAATGGTAAATTTAATTTAAATATAATTACATACAGAGCTGCACACGAAATAAATAAGATTTTCCTTTAATCAACTAAAGAAATTGGTGTTTTTTTTATTTAAAATGCTTAATCCATTAAGATTACACTTAATTCATCATAAACTTTTCTTGCCGTGATCACCGTCTTATTCAAAATAGAAAATTTAAATCCTCATCGTTTTAATTTATTTTACTTCATGGACGAAAGCTAAAATAGGTAGGAACGTTTTTATTCTTGTATTTGTTAATATAAATTTCATACTTTACCTTGTATATTTTCGGCAAATCTCATTGATGCTATGATTGAGAATATGCTGTATAAGTATGTAAAGAAAAAATAATACTATAAAAATAACTGAAGAAATAATGTTAGAAACTGACATAAAGTTTTTCTAAGCATTGTCTCTTCTTTTACACATTGTTGAATAAGTTTCAACTCTTTTATCTCGTCTGTCGGGGCAAAATATTTGAGAAAATGCAGAGATTTAGTAAGATTTTTATGTGTAAAATTTATATAAACTATTTGTTTGATCAAACATAAGAGTAGCTATCACGTTATTCTAATACATTAAAGATCTGATACTGATATAAAAATAAACCCAAAGTTTTAACAGAAGGAGAAAAATACTTTATTGTGAAAAAAATTATTTATCCTTATGGATTAAATCGGGATTTTCAAAATAAAAATGCTGAATCTATAAATAAAAATACTTGTATTAGAAATTTATTTCAGATAAACATATACAAAATAAATGTAGGGGTAGAGGTAAAAATAGAGAAAGAATGGACTGATTTTGAACATTTTTGTAAAAAATCTAGATTCTGCTCTTGACAGATCTGTTTATTTTGTAAAATTTATAATAAACAATTATTTGAACTAAAAGATACAAAACATAGATGTTTATCAACGTATATGTTAAATTTTGAATTTAAACGTATTCACATCAGAGACTTAATTATAGATTTAATTAAATTAAAATTGAATCAAATATCAATAATTTTTTCAGAAAAGAAAAAAAGAAAAATCTTATATAGTGATAGATTTTAAACATAAAGTATATGATGATTGATCTCTACCTTACCTAATCCATAAAAGTGGTCAAGAAAACATCTTCCTCATAAAATCATTCCAACCTATAGTTAGTTTCAAATATAATAAGCCCCCCCTCAGTGGCACAGCGGTATGTCTGCGGACTTACAACGCTAGAATCCGGGTTTCGATACCCGTGGTGGGCAGAGCACAGATAGCCCATTGTGTAGCTTTGTGCTTAATTACAAACAAAATATAATAAACCTATTGAGCCTCTTATCTTCAACTATAAAAACAATCATTGAATAATTCAATCCAACAGAAGTTGACAAATTCCCTTGTAACTGTGGTAATAGTGATTTCAAGGACTTTTTTCATAATCATATAAATTACAGGTAATTTAGAGGTTGACAAGGAATTAAAATCAAAATTAGAGAAAGGTACTAAATTTAGAATTTTGAAAAAGACAAAAAATATGAAATCTTAAATAATTTGAAAAAAAATATTGATAATTATATTATTAAAATAACTTAAAAATCTTACTATCCAGCTTGTTTCTTCTCTGAATGGAAATTATATTTTGTTAACTTTCATAAAAACCGATTAAGAATTTTATATTTATCTCAATAATATTTTAGATGTCTTATTTCAAAAAAATAAAAATACTGTTATCAAATAATCCGTATCATTATTTTGAGATTATTAAAAATAATATTCCAGTTTGGAATGTTTGAATAATTTAAATTCTTAAAAAACAACCAACTCTATTTCTACGTATACTTTTACTACATTGTATACTAAAATTGATTTGAAAAACTTAATAAGGGTATTGAATGACTTGTTAAATAATTTTGTAAATTTAGAAATATATATATGTACTCCAAAATATAAATTTTCTAAAATTCAATGTAAAAATATTACTCCCTTTTGTGTTTATAATAGTTATATTACTTTCAACGAACAAGTATATAAACAAACAGTGGGAATTCCAATAGGGGCGACTTTCTCTTCAAATATGGCCAACCTGTATCTGTTTCTGAAACAGGTATTAAATCTTAATGTATACATCTACACCTTCCGTTAGATAGATGATTTAATTTCCATAAATAACTTTAGTTTTACTCCTAACGTAATATATCTGAAAGAACTCGCAATAGAAAGAAGCAATAGTAATTATGCTCATGCTAATTATTTAGATTTAGATATTAATTTTGTAGAAGGCAGAGTACTGTTCACTATTTTTGATAAAAGAAGGGAATTTAATCTTCCCATCCTTGGTCTACCCACCCTCAATAGTGATATTCCGCGTATAATGTTAAAATGTATTATTACATCTCAGTTATAAAGGTTTTAAATAGTCTGTAACAATAGTAATTATTTTATGGATAATGTTTTATTAATCATAAATAAAATGAAAGATAATGGATACAAAGACTGGCAATTAAATAAATTATTTATACTTTTTTTTTATAATAAATACGAAAATATTTTAACAAATATACTTTCGATTATGGAAAATACCTTATGGAGACATTAGAGGTCGTTAGTTACTCTTGGTTTATAAGTAAGTATATTCGATATACGGGGACGTTAAAATTATTTTTAAGTAGCTTGTTGTGGCTTTACAGTGTTATATTTGAATAAATCTTCCTGAGAAAGGTCGGGTATGTAAGAATTATTAAGGTAGGTTTGTAGTTCTGTTTAAGATAATTTACTTTAGTTTAAGGTATTTCTGTGAGGACGGAGTTTGTGAGTTTCACGTAGTAGACATTTTAGGGTCGTTTTATTAATACTTTAACCATGCGTTAGTCTTCTGTAAAAAAAGTTTTCCACGGTTACACTTCCGGGGTCTGAGTGGACCCTATCATAAACAATTAATTAAAAACTATTTAAACTATAATAAGCTATTATTTTGGAAACAAAAAACACTAACACTCAAAATATTTTCCAATATTTAAATGAACAATGAATATTGCAACTTGTTTCTTTTTTGCCACCTAAACTAAGTGTACAAACTAGCTGAATACTGAAAATATCGAGAACAACAAACATGTACTTGCTTCTATCTATCGACGCCGATATTTACAAAATATGTGGGGTCCTTGATAACCCCGGAAGACTAACGCAGGGTTAAGATCTTTAAAGGTAACTGCCTTGTAAGAACTATTAAGGTAGGGCTTGTAGTTCTCTTTAAGATCTTTTAATTTCGCTTCTCATTTTTTTGTAAGGGCAGAGATTTAGGGTTTGACATAGTATAAATTTTAGGGTGGTTTCATTTCTAACTTAAGGGTAACTGTTTTCCCACAACTGGCTGCAGACAATGAAAGGCAGTAGGAGTTGAGACGTTGTGGGTGTAAGCACTCTTCTCCGTACCCTTTAATTGATTTTTCCTTGATGCTGATAGCTGGTTAGTTTGTCATCACTGTCAACAACGTTGGGATATTGTCTGATAGATGGGCCGGCCCGGCATGGCCAGGTGGTTAGGTCGCTCGACTCTCAATCTGCGGGTTCGAATCCCCGTCCCAACAAACATGCTCGTCCTTTCAGCCGTGGGGGCGTTATAATGTGACGGTCAATCCCACTTTTCGTTGGTAAAAGAGTAGCCCAAGAGTTGGCGGTGGGTGATGATGACTAGCTGCCTTCCCTCTAGTCTTACACTGCTACGTTAGGGACGGCTAGCGCAGATAGCCCTCATGTAGCTTTGCGCGAAATCCATAACAAACAATCTGATTAGCTATTAATATGGAAATAAACTAGAGCCTTTAATTACTGAAAAACTTGGTATTTCGTTAATATTTTCCACAGAACTCCCTGATCTCAAACAATCTGAAAGAAATAATCATCGTAAGCACCAAAACGTTAAACACATCGATCAAATAATATAATCTGAAACAAATCTACCATATTTGATAGAATACAATGCGCACTTTTTTCTCCTCGAAATTCCTCTCGAAATATTTACTGCGCATTACATACGCGCACGTTCAGTTTTGTTAGATATTTTACTAGAAGCTACCACCGAAAATCATTAAAGCGACAATTCTAGTGATGACTAAGATTTTTTGGAAGATGAGTGATTAGCTTAGTGTATTTTCACGTATAAACTTTTCAATAAATTTTATAAAACTTGCACGTAAAAAAAAAAAAAAAATTCCAGTGAAAAATTTTAAAAAATGTCAATAC
>NW_013666302.1:384546-397581 GCF_000517525.1 Limulus polyphemus
AGTGTATTTTCACGTATAAACTTTTCAATAAATTTTATAAAACTTGCACGTAAAAAAAAAAAAAAAATTCCAGTGAAAAATTTTAAAAAATGTTCAATACATCGATAGTTGTTTACTGCACCTAGAAACTACTCAATACATTTTGTATAACTGGCGTATATTAAATAAATAAATAAATAAATAAAATTAACCTTTCAAAATTGGGGGCGCATTATATTCGGGCTGGTGTAATATATATGAAGTATTTTACTCGTAAATTGAACACGAACAATTGATACATGGAATAGAAAAAAAACAACATTCATTCAGGATTACACTCAGAATGGAAACGGTTCTACTAAAGAAAGACATCTTTAGTGAGGTCGATCCTTCTAGCGAAAATGAGTCTGAGATAAAAAAAAAAATAAAAAAATATTCCACTGATGATGCTCTTAGTGATAACGGTTATGAGGAAAATAATAGCTCTGATAAACAACGTGTCTTTCAAGATAGGAAATGCAATGCAAAAGCAACCAATGGAGACAAATAAAGGAGTTCATACAAAAGACAGCCCCTGGTTTGACATACATTCGCAGGTCCTAGCTGATGATATCAGAATAAAAGCAAGAATATAAACTGACAAGCCTGTACCTAAGTGAAATACACTAGGCGAAGCTAAATAGTTACTATACAAATAAACAAAACTTTTAATTGGTATTATAATACGCTTAGAGAAGAACATTTAAAAGAGATGAACATTCTATCAATAGCTTCAAAATGACCCATTCATAAATGCGTTATACAAACGAAACGAAAATTAACAGATAAAGATTAATATAAAGTTTGATTAAAGAAAATGCAAGAAGAAAAAAATTTGTTAAGTTGTTTATTAGAAATAAAAGTTAAGAAATAAATAGAATTAGTCTATTCTTAGTGATGAATGATTCTTAAAAACTACTAGTGTGTGTATGCCGTTAGTAAGTAAGTGTTGGAGCAAGCGTGTGTGTGTATGCCGTTAGTAAGTAAGTGTTGGAGCAAGCGTGTGTGTGCGTCAACAATCCCAGGATCGAGATTGATGCCTTTTGGCGTTACAGTATTTGATAGTGCTATATAGTGAGCTCATTGAACATAACCCTTTATTCTCCTGAAGAAGAATAGTGAACTATTCTAAAGCGCTCGAGTTTTGGGTCTCGTTTAAAAACCATTACAACTTTTGTAGGTGATCCTGTGTGCTAACTTCTTAATCAGAATAATTTTAAATAGTTAGATTTGTTGACACAGTACAATGTGCGTTGCTTTTTTTTAATAACTGTAGTTTTTTAAAGTCTTGCTCAAAATGTTTGTTTCTCCTCAATGTAATATGAAAAGTAAATGTTTATAGCTTTGGAGTTAAGAGTTTTAGCAGTTCTAATTTTGACGGAAAAAGAATGGCACAAACATGATGCGAGTTTGTGTACGTGATCCTCAAAATATGAACTAAAACATTGAAAAAAAGGAAATGTTACCTATTTCTAGTTTCCTTGAAAACTTCAAAATATGAACTAAAACATTGAAAAAAAGGAAATGTTACCTATTTCTAGTTTCATTGAAAACTTCAAAATATGCTTTGGAGTTAGCTAAAATATTTATGAAGGTTCTTGAGCTTCTCTCCTCTATAAAAACCACTAAACTAACGTGACTTGGAGGTACCTTACTCATTCACGTTGCTGGGGAAGATAACAGAATGTTCAAACAATCCACGAAAGTTTCTGTTCCAACAAATGTAAAAGACGATCTCATTGGCGTGCAACCAGCCAATCTATGAAACTGATTATTACAGTTGAAGAAATATAGTTGAAGATGAAAGTCTAATAAATCCAAGATGCTTTATATGCTGATAGGCGTGAAATGTCTTCACTCAAAAGTTTATATTTTATATCCATGGTCGCCTATGCTGGCCATAATGTCGTCATTGGAAGGTGTGCGAATAGAAAGGAACCCTAATGAATTCTCTCAAGTATTACTGAGTCTATGATGCAATATGACGAGAGGGGAACGTTAGGCTTGTGTCTCTGGTATACCTTATAGATATGGGATAATGGCGCGTTTAAAGTCATTTATACGTATCTGTTTTTTGCTCATTATATTCCAAGAGTTTCTTATTTAGCTGTTTTTTCGTTCGTTTAGTTAGGTTCGAAGTTATTCTTTGACACACTGCTTTCTAGTATCTCGTATAAGTTACATTTGTAATGGTGTCAACTTAAAAGAACTATAGTATTTCCTTGATCAAAGTGACTAGATTGAGTAAAATAATGCCGGGTATGTTGTAATTTTACTCAGTCACATGTATAAGAGCTATATACAACTTAACTTGTACGTTTCTTTTTTGGAGCAAAGCTACATTAGGTTATCTGCTGTGTCCCCCGCAGAGAATCGAGCCCCGGTTTTTAGTATTGTACGTCGATGTTCCATCGGGGGGACACAGTGATTGAAAGATAACTCGGACAGATAGAAAAGAACGACTGGCGGGTAGATAGAGAGAACGAAATGCAGACAGATTTGATAGAGATCCTGAGATAAACGTGAATATGAATGACAAATAGAACACAATTTGCAAGGGGGAAAAGAGAGAACATTTAGACAAGCAGATTTATAAATCGAGAGCGACAGGTAAATGGAGGAAGATGTGCAGATAGATTGATAGGAAGAAAGAACGATAGACACGTATTAGATATACAAAGAACGTCAGGGAAACTTAATGACATAAAGTTTGTTTCTTTGTTGAATTTTGCGCAAAGCTACATGAGGGCTGTCTGTGCTAGCCGTCCCTAATTCTGAAGTAATATAGTAGATGGAAGGCAGCTAGTCAACATCACGCACAGACAACGTTTGGGGATATTCTTTACTAACGACTAGTAGGATTGACAGTCACATTATAACGCCCCCACTGTTGGTAAGGGCGAGAACGTTCAGTGACGGGATTTGAACCTGAGAGTCGTGTGCCCAAACCATTAGGCTAAGACAGAGGAAAAGAACGACAAACTCACAGAAAATTAATATCAAGTCTTCTTTACTTACTTGTAATACAAAGCTTGAAATCTTCTTCCTGCACTCTTCTATGTTGACGGCTGTCGACTGAACCTTCAGTGTCAGATAATAACGTGTGACTTCTTTTTCCTGTAAAAAAAAAAAAAAAAAATGTAATTCTGTTCATTGAACGTCCTTTTGCTATATAGGCCACATGTTTTTTTTTATATCCTTTCTGTTCAAAACTTCTGAAGCTTCATTTTTATTCTATAAAGAAGTACGATCAATCCTGATTGGTATTGGTTATCTCATCCTCGGATTGCAGAGCATGTCTCTCATACTACCCGTTTTTCTTTACTTGCCGTACATTACAATGCCCTTCGCATAATGTTCTATGAATGGTGATATAGTAAATGACAGTTCGAAAGAAGTGGTGTCGTGAATAGAGATGGTGCTCTTACAATAAAAAAATATACTTTGTAATGTACAACTGCAATATTACAATCTGTAACAATCGCATGGGTCTGAAAAATTATCGATGTTTTAAAGAGATGCTATTCTCAGTACCATTAACTGTACTTCTCGCGGGAAGTGAGGCACAAACCAGTGGAAATAGGTTCAAACCATGATACTATTGGTACCAGTGAGGCACAAACCAGTGGAAATAGGTTCAAACCATGATACTATTGGTACCAGTGAGGCACAAACCAGTGGAAATAGGTTCAAACCATGATACTTTACTAACCCCACCTCACCTTGCAGTCAGGTGATAATGAAATAAAACTTTAAAAGTTGTCGTGAAACTTAAAACCACGTATTTGATACAAACAAAAACTTGCGTGATTCCTGTTTTCATGTGATGATTTTCTGTTGCTTACGTTTCTACGGTCAAGGTAGAGAAAAGCCGATATTTAATGGCTGTGACGAGTGTTAAAACCGTGATTGTACAGACCTTGCAGCCCTTAACTGTCAGGGAATCAACCGGTGTATGTACAGACCTTGCGGTCCTTAACTGTTAGGGAAGTTTTGAGTGTAAAGTTTTGTTTCTCAACACTTTTCTAAGTTACGTAAGCAAAGGATTGATTATGTTTCGGTGGTCAGGTCAGTATTCCGCTTTGGCATGCCGCTTATTTTTCGGTTCCTTGTGCAATTGAATATGAATTGGTGAACTGATTCGTTTTGAACACTCATAATATCGGTGTTGCAACCAAAAGCTGTCCCATCTTGAAGTCTTTGAACTCTTTTTTTGTGACATCTTGGTTCTATCTTCGGTAGCAGGAACCTTTGTAAACGTTACTAAGTAGCAGGCCATCTAAGAGGCTCGGAGAGACCCTGGCCACTTCTATCTAGAATGATGACACATGAAAACAAAGTAAGACATGGATATTTTTAATTTAACATATATTTGTTAACATTTAATAAATGTTTTTCTAGCCTTTTTCTGTGTGTAAAAACAAGTCACGAGACTTAACAAATGCAAAAAATATCAAGTGTTTAAACTTGAGGCCCGAGCCAAATGGCCCTCCTGTCCCCCCCCCCCTCTAATTGAACCAACTGAGTAGTTCAGTAAAGGAGTTAGTGGAGTGAATAGAAATAATTTTCTGAACATCCCCGGTTTCCTTTGACTCTGAATTCTTCCCGAGTTCGGAGTAAAATGATTTAAACCGAAATCACTAAGTTCAGTCAGCATAAGATTCACTTGTAAGTTAAGCGAGTGCAGGTCCATCAGTAGCTAAGAGTAGGCAGTCTAATAGGTGTGGTAAAATAGTGAATAGAACTACATGTATGTTCATGTAACTGTTTGACCTGAAATACTTTTTTTGGATTTATGGTAAAAACCCAATATTCACAATTGAATAAAAACAACAACAACAGGGTATTAACAACAAAACTAACGTACTTATTGGCTGTCAGATGTCTTGGTGCTTACTAGCTTACGGGAAAACAAATAATCCTAAATTACCAACTTGAGTTGGAGATCAATGGCCTTACAGACGGTTTCAGCGTAGTGAAAGGAACATATCAAGATTCAAAGATGTAAAGCTAACAATAGAAGAAGGGTTAGACAATTAACCCTAGAAATCAGATTCTTACATTTAAAATCACATGTTAGTGGGTAAAAACAACAACCCAAACTTATCTGTTACATTTATAAAAATCATTAGAAAGTAAGGATATTAGAGGAATATTAAAAAAATAAACTTACCTTTTTTAAAAACAAGGTCAACGAACTAGACTTGTATTCTTCGTAATAAAGTTAATGCGCACGAGAACTCTCGTTTATTAAAATTATAAAATTAAATAAAGAACCAATATTCTTAGACAGAAGAGTAAAAAGAAATTAAGAACAAAAACTCCCCTAGTGGCACAGTGGGAAGCCTGCGGACTTTAAAAATCTGGGTTCGATACCCGTGATGACTACAAAACAAATATCCCATTGTGTAGCTTTGAGCTTAAATACAAATAAACAAACTTTGAATACACATGGTTGTATTCTAACTGATAAAAACCAATACACATCGCATGAAATTATGTTGATACAGACAAATAGTTGATACACTCTACATGAGATTATTTTGTTATAAACAAACGATTAGTGTGTCGATAGTTAAATACAGTTGTATTAACTGAAATCACGGGCCGTTAGATAGTTAAATACAGTTGTATTAACTGAAATCACGGGCTGTTAGATAGTTAAATACAGTTGCGTTAACTGAAGTCCATCCAGTTTTGGGGTAAAGACCTTTATTTACCAGTCACAACATAAAATACTTTAGGTGTTTGGATAACATATCGTCACAATTAATTATCCATTATTATTATTCAGCGGAACTCGCTGGTTATTTCTATTTATGAATTTTTATCCTTCACCAAAATGTTAATTTCAACAAAGGAAAGATGACGTAGAGGTCTAATTTATTCTTTGATTCGCCACTAGATAGGCATGCCTCTACGTCATCTTTTCGTCACTGAAATTCATAAATAATTTATTTTCTATTTATTTATTTATAGCCACCAACTTGACAACTAATGAAATTGAAATAATGTATTCTAATCATTATAAATAAGAGCGTAAGAACAATATATTGACAAATAATGGTGCTTGTATGTTTTAAGGCCTTCATTTTCACTGATTTTATCTTCGTTTTTAGTTTTAAAAAAATGTTAATTCTCAGTTTTCCAAAAACAAAAACAAACAGACTTTCAGTTGACTTAACTCTTTTTTTCAGTTTAGAGTGTCGTATTTCACGCAAAGCTACTCGACGGTTATCTGCGCTAGTTGTCCCTAATTGTCACTACCCACTGACAACTCTTGGGCTTCTGTTTATCAATGAAAGGTGGGGTGTACCGTTACTTTATAACGCCTCCACGGCTGAAAGGATGAGCGTGATCGGCGATGGGATTCAAACCCGCGACTCGGAGATTGCGTTTTCAATCTGGAACTGACTAGTTTTCTTATTTGACGTCAATAGGTAGACGGCGTGCTGGGGTTTCCTTAAGTTTGTGTATTCTAGAAAACAACGCACATCTTGTCTACGAGTTTAGCCCATCACCTCGTGACTGATATTCCAAACCATAAAACGGCAATTATCGGTAAATAATCGATTGGGTTCTGTTTCATGTCCAAAAATACGTTGATCAGGTAATTAGTTATAATCTACAAACAGTACTTAAAGAAAAACAACAACTTAACTTTGGTATATAAAAAGTTTCAGTTTAAATGTTCTAAGTTTGTTGAAATTCAACCGGCATGATTAATGGATACAAATGTTCACTAACTAGTATTATTACAACAACAGCATTGGTTGAAATTCAACCGGCATGATTAATGGATACAAATGTTCACCAACTAACCAATGCTGTTGTTGTAATAATACTGGGAAAACTAGTCAATTAATGAATAGAAAAACGAAACAAATATTTTTGGAAAACTTACTTCTTTTCTTCCTCTTAAAATGCTTGCTACTTCAATACCGTGGCATTCATCTAAGTTGTGGTGATTAAGTTTCAATTTTTCTATTTCTCTCACTGCAAACTTAAGTAGTGCGTCTAGTTTTCTTTGATCTATGTTTCGCACGTCATTGTGTTTGATCATATTCTGCTCATTAAAACTAGTCCACACCCTGCCGGCTAACATTACTACCAGAAAAGAAGTGAACATAATTTCGCACTCGGGGGCTTTCAGTTCACGCGCGGGCGCGTTAACGCTGTCTCGTATCGCGTGCGTCTGCTGATGTGAACTGGACGTCAACTTCTATAATATTATAACGTAATGTTATGACAAACAGTTCGCCATTAGGGGGCGCAGAAACATGCCTGTTACAATGCAGATGATACCGGAGTTGGATCTTTTCATTTCAAACTCGGGAATTCTTTATAATGATAAAAAGATTGGCATCTCCCATAAGACGAAAGTTCCATAACGTGTTTTAGTTTTTTTTCTGAAACATATGGGAACATTCAAAAGATTGAATAAATATCTTTGTCTAATTTCTCAATGATAATTGCAATGTCAAAATGACCCGTATTTCTTAGCATGTGTCGTGTATATTATTACAAAAATAGGACTTGAAAAGGGTCAGTACAATAGTTTTCATGTTATTTTTGCTTATTTTGGATATTATAAACAGACGTGAACTGTTCTACAACAATAGCTAAGACTTTGGTATTATAAACAGACGGGAAGTGTTCTACAACAATAGCTAAGACTTTGGTATTATAAACAGACGGGAAGTGTTCTACAACAATAGCTAAGACTTTGGTATTATAAACAGACGGGAACTGTTCTACAACAATAGCTAAGACTTTGGTATTATAAACAGACGGGAACTGTTCTACAACATAGCTAAGACTTTGGTATTATAAACAGACGGGAACTGTTCCACAACAGTAGCTAAGACTTTGGTATTATAAACAGACGGGAACTGTTCCACAACAGTAGCTAAGACTTTGGTATTATAAACAGACGGGAACTGTTCCACAACAGTAGCTAAGACTTTGGTATTATAAACAGACGGGAACTGTTCCACAACAGTAGCTAAGACTTTGGTATTATAAACAGACGGGAACTGTTCCACAACAGTAGCTAAGACTTTGGTATTATAAACAGACGGGAACTGTTCTACAACAATAGCTAAGGCGGGAACTGTTTTACAACAGTAACTAATAAGTGAATGTTTATTAAGGTAAGATACTATTATCCAGAAAATTTCACTATATTGAGTACCTTTAACATATTTCGCTCATGAAGTGCATTAAATTTGTTTCTTGTTAAGCACAAAGGAACACAATGGGCTGCTATCTGTGCTGTTTCTACTACGGTTATCGAAACCCGGTTTTTAGCATTATAAGGCTTCAAACTTACCGCTGAGCTACTGGGAGGTAGTGCGTTAAATATTCACTATACAAGTAAAATAGTACAATGTTTCCTTATTACTAAGTACGGCAGTGCTTGGTATGTAGGGATGGGCCGAGAAAAAAATGGCTGCCGCATCTAATCTATTACTCTGATGTTTACAAGTAACTACTAAAGTCAAGTTATAGCCTTATTTTAGTATCTAATTGCTATTATCGAGTGTTTCAGAGCTTGTGTAACAGTAATATTATTCTTTTCTTTATCACACGTATTTTTATGGGGGGGGGGGGAGGAAAACCACTACTTAGAAATATATGATTATAAACTGAACTCACTGCTATGTTTCATAAATAAATTTCATTTCTGGCCATTAGATAGCAGCAGAAACTGTTCTTATATGACGACAGTTTGTGACTTTTCATTGCAGAATAATATAAATTAACATTCGATGTATTTATGCAACTGACAGTGCTGTGTACATATGATTGACTCTGAGTTTTAAAACACCAGTTTCTTAATTATCAAAACAATACATTATATAGAAGTCTACTTTTTTTCAAATTTTCAGTAGGGCCAAGCCTGGAAGCTGTGTGTGGTATCAGCTTCATGGCTTGGGATTTGTATGATGTCCTCTCTATTAATCGACGTGACTCTAGCATGTGGTGGAGTCGATTGTAAGCACATGCAGTGAGTTGGTGTGTGGAAGGCTCGGGTTCTGAAATATCCCCTTAACGTCGCTCCAGCACGATAGATAGAGAAATTCAATATTCAAAAAGTCAAGCGAAACAAACTCAAAAGGAGGAATACGTTAAAAAAGAGCAAATACAAACCTGTGATAAATGACATCCAAATGAACAAAAACAAGTCCAAACAAAAATCAAATCAAGACACTGCACAAGTCAAGAGGATCCCTGGGGTACAGGCTATAATGTGGGATATAGAATGTGGCGTGGGTTTTGGAGGTGACTGAGGAAGTAGGACCCACATAGCGGTGGGGAGACACCGTCTATCAGTCTTAACCTCCGTTCACGAGTCTCGCATGAAGAAATTCAAAAAATATAAATAAAATAATCAAAATAAGTAGAGATTAGAAAAACGAAATAAGGTACTACCACTTGTGGATAAGCAAGATAAACTTACCCCCCGAGGTTGACATTCCAGCCCCTACTGTAGTAGTAGTAAAGCACTAATTATTAGCACAGTAGACAACAAAAACTAGTTTTTTTTACTTTTGGAGAGCAGTCACCTTCCCACAACTGTCTACATGCAGTGAAGGGTGATATAGAAGGGTGACGTTGTGGGCCTGAGCACCCACATCTCGCTCTCCTATTTTCTACTTCTTTTGATTATTTAATTTTTTTGAATTTCTTCACGTGGGACTGGCAAATGGAGGTTAAGACATTAAGACGGTGTATCACCACCGCTATGTGGGTCCTCTTTCCAAAAACAGTGAATTGTTAAAATAAATCAAACGTTCATTTATCAACCCACTTCTATGACATTTTTGAAAAAAAGGGAAACAAGTAATAAAAAAAATAAAAAAATATTAAATTAAGTATGATATAAGGATGGCAATGCCAAAAAATACAGAAACAAAACAGAATAATAATATTAAAAAACATTCAAAAATCCCTACGTAAATACTCTAAGTACTGAGTCAATCGTACAAGTTCGTGGTTCTTAGCCACTGTAAGATTGTATAGCACTATTCAGTTTAAATGTTTTTATTCAAACCTGAATTAATGGAATTGACAGGAACTCAACATTTAGTTGTGGATAAAAGTTTTATTCTTGGAAATATTTTGCTACTTATATAGTGATTTTTGTTTATGTATTTATCCCTACCTTGTTTTTGTACTTTTTTGTCATTGCCATCCCTACATCATACTGAAATAGCTGAAATGTAAAGCAGTTATTAAATAAAGCACTTTTATTAAAGTAGTGTAGGAAGGTGTACATAGCTGAGATGGAAAGCAGTTATTAAATAAAGCACTTTTATTAAAGTAGTGTAGGAAGGTGTACATAGCTGAGATGGAAAGCAGTTATTAAATAAAGCACTTTTATTAAAGTAGTGTAGGAAGGTGGACATAGCTGAGATGTAAAGCAGTTATTCTGAATCCTAGATTGGTACACGAGTATTGATAGATCGACGGGAGTTTGAAAAACTTGTCGCATAGAAAACCTTTGTTTGACAAACATTGTCATTTTGTGAGAAAAGAATTAATATTTTGTCAGTGATTTGAGAATTAATTACAAATCTTTGTTGTGTTTTGGTTTAAAGTCCTTTATAGATTAAATATTTATCATACTACTGTTAATATGTGTTGTTACCTATCGCCTGAATATTATGTTTCCATCCGTACTATTGTTACCTATCGCCTGAGTATTATGTTTCCATCCGTACTATTGTTACCTATCGCCTGAGTATTATGTTTCCATCCGTACTATTGTTACCTATCGCCTGAGTATTATGTTTCCATCCGTACTATTGTTACCTATCGCCTGAGTATTATGTTTCCATCCGCACCACTTTCACACCAGTAACTTGGCTGCTTAGCTCATTTCTTTGATTTGTGGCCCAATCTAGTAATCGTAATAGGCTGTTTTATAGTTAAACTTTCTTCGTTACTTTCTTTCACAATAATGAATTGTAACTTATTGCTACTTCATTTACTGATGGCATGATTACGTATGCTCACTCGCTTTGTGATTGGTCACTAAACTGGCATATTTCTTTATACGTGTTTCTAATCGATTGGTAGTTTATTAGATATACCTTCAAAACTAAATCTAGGAAAACCAAATTAATGCACAACTTTAAAAGTGTTTCACACTTTAATATTTCATCTTTGAACTTGATAAGAAAGATGTGATTTTTTTTCACATTTAATATATGTTTGGCAGTTTATGGCAATATCATGGACAAAGTTTTTTTTTTAGGATTTTTGACTTCATCCTAATAACACTGATATTATCAACAGTTTTATATGGAAAGCCATCTGTCGACAGAGGAATCCTACGAGCATAAAGACTGCATTTGTAGGCTGGGCGTGGTCGAGTGGTTAGCGTGCATTTTAATGTTTTCAAACTCTTTATTAACATGTTTATATGGGCTGGTGATTTTATAAGCTCAATAAATTAATATCTTAATCAAATCAATTTCAAAAAATCCTGGAATGAAGTTGTCTAAACTAGAATATTTTTATAAAGATTTTGAATACATTAAAATGTTTTTATACACAAATAATATAGCTGATAATATGACTCCAAATAATATAGCTGATAATATGACTCCAAATAATATAGCTGATAATATGATTCCAAATAATATAGCTGATAATATGACTCCAAATAATATAGCTGATAATTCGTTTTACTCAAATTAACACAAAGGTGGTTTCAACATTGTCTAATAACAGTAGCTGACTGATTTCCTAGTTAAAATATAGAAAACTCAGGTTACCACTTGATTCTTTAGAGCATGACTAGTAGATATGTTCGTTTAACTTAGTTGTTCTGACTGTTTAGGCGAGTTGTACCAATATTTGTGGCTTCACGTTATCTTACAAAGATGTTATTTTATCCATCTTGTATGTTTTATGTCAATAGTCAAGGATTGTTTTTGACAGTGGCCTTGATGACCGGAAGTTACATTCTCATCACTCGGGTCCCACTATAGCCTATCGGACGGACAAGTTGATGTATCGACATCAGTGTTACAAAATCACATTTCAGGGATCCACTAATAAGTTATAAATGAAAACAAAAATCAATAATGCCAGTACTATTTCGGATGAACTGCAGGCAAAGCAATATGTCTCGCAGAACTTAGTGACTTTCCCATCAGTTAGTTCATATATCATTTCCTTTTTTTTTCTTTACTTTGTGATTTAAGAGTTTAGTGTCATAAGATTATTATTGTTCAACAATAACCAAGACATTTCTCGTATAGGACACGTTTTCATCACAATCGATATCAGCGTTTTGTTAGTTCATGTAACAGAGAAAGTAGGCTGTTTGGATTCGTGATGAAAATCTGAAGTAAAAGCTATGGTAGCAGTCAGTAAAGTATTATTTTCGATCAATACCAAAAGGATCTCAAAAAAAAAAACGAAAAAAAAAAAGAAAATGACGTCAAAAATATTTATATTTAAATGATAAAAAGAAAGGTGATAACCAATCATATGGGATTCATGATTAAGATATTCGGTGTTAATGATAAAAAAAAAATCGATTTTTTTCATTTCTGTTTTTTTTTCAATACACACGTATACGTTAATGTTTGAAGTTTCTAAGTAAAACTATGTCAGGAATTGTAACTACAGAAAGCTCGGTGAAAACTATTGTATTTATTTTGGCTTAATACATGTTCATAGATTTTGTTTAGTTCGTAGAACAAAACAACATTTAGCCATCTGTTGTGTCCACCGCGAAAAACCAAACCTCGAAGTTTAGCTTTGTAAGTCCTTGAGCTTACCGATGTACCATCGGGGGATATGCTCATAGTTATATTTATTAATAAACATTGTGTGTAATCGATCTTCATATCTAATTATCTGTAGTTTCTTGGTCTATGTTGACCTTGTATTTTTGTCATAAGCTAAGGAACAAATGGTTAAATTTCTTTGGTGAGCTTATGGTATTCCGAGATACATTTAACCCCAACTAAGCTAATAAAACTGTAAAACAGGAGG
>NW_013666302.1:397741-399982 GCF_000517525.1 Limulus polyphemus
CCCCAACTAAGCTAATAAAACTGTAAAACAGGAGGCTCATAATACGGATAACTTCGACCCCGATTACAAGTAAAAGAGATTGAGATAAACCTGTTTCACAGTAAAATATCACTTTGTTCACTAACATATGCGAAAGGCTGTATGTGACCACTAGATGGCCAGGCGGTAAGTCTGAAAGCCCATTGTGTAGCTTTGAAGTTAACAATAAAACAAATAAATAAAATACTTTAAACGATCGTTAGACAATCTTCAATTGACTATAATATGGTTAAATGGAAAATATCAAGATGAAATTTGAAACGAGTTCACAACACGAACGTCAAAGGAAAACTAACCAAGAGCTAAACTATCCTAGGACTATGTAGTAATTCAAGGCCCCTCTTAGGACTATATAGTAATTCAAGGCTCCTCTAAGGTTTCTCATATGCCGCCTACGCGTTATCAACAGAAAAGTGAACTCAGATTTTTTTTTTTTACTTTTCTATGTTATCATTTCACAAGTTATACAATTAAGTTCAACTTCCCTTTAACTCCTTTAAGTTCTATTGTAATATTTTGAGCTTAAATGTATAGACAAAACAACTGTCATAAAAAAAGATGTTTAAATCTCTTGCAAGATATTTAAGAGTTGCATTTTTTAAAGTCTACGCTCATGAAATATATACACATGCGTATATATACATCATGTTGCTGTAAATAATCTGTATCAAAGACTTGCAAAGAAGTGAGTAAATTTCCAATAACATCTGAGGATCATTGTGATTCAGTAGAACCCTATCAATAACCCCTTTTTTCTGTTCAAAGTTTTCTCCATTTTTTTTGCTAACTATTCTTTTAGGCATCTACCTTTTTATACTGTCACCATTTATCTTCCACTTATAGGGGAAAGTCTGAAAGTGCACTGTTCCCAAACTCTTGTTGGATGTCACCCTTGCCATTTATTTTTCATCTATTGGTGAAAGTCTGAAAGGGTGCTGGATGTAATTTTGTTTATTTCTGACTTGGAATGATGTCAGCTATTACTGTTTGTACTTAGTGTCATTTAGACTACTTGGTCTTCGTGAGTTTAAGTCCTAGAAATATCTTTATTAGTTTCAATATCTCGTGATTCCAATGAAGGTGTGCACAGACATTGGTTGTACACTGTTATTGTAGACCATGTCTTTTTACTCGACACTTCATCACGTGTTACCTTGTACTGGTTGTCGAGCTGATTCTGGCTGGACCACAAGTAGGCAGAATGTCTGTTTCTCATGGATGGTGTCAATAGAAAATACTTTAATCATCAACGTGGCCAATTATAAGGCTAAAAATGATTTTTGTTGCAGTAGTATCTGGTACCTAGTTTGGGGTTAAATTAAGTAGGTCATCTTTCACTAGTTCATCATAAACCAGGTGTTTATCCATGAGAATTTCAATAAAACCATTGTATTCTGTCCGACAATTTAATATGGTCATCCATGATGATTGGGTGATCACGCAATGTAATCTTGGAGGTCAGTTCAAGACATCTTATAGGCCAGAAATTAAGTCAGTGATACGAGTTGAAATGTCTTCACCTAGTTTATCATATGCAAACATTTCTAAGGAAGATTTCGAAGATAATTTCATGCAATGAAGTAGAGTACGTGTATTTTTTTTTTAATAGCCGAAAGAGGTCTCTCCCTTCAACTTTGGGAATAATGTGTTACTTATGATGCTTCTGGAACCTAGCATGGCTACAGTCTCAAGTGTACACAAGTATCTCTGGTTGTATTGCTCCTGTTGCAGTGGGGAATGAGGATGTAACTGCCAGTATGGTATTCCCTACATCTTTAGCTGAGACTTAGTGGTTCTATAAAGCTGATATTTGAATACTACTTGCACCTGAAATAAGCTGGGTGTAACTTGAAGACATGCAAGTTTTATTATACACAGTTTACTCGAGCTATAAAGCAATAGCGAACATTAGAGGGTGTATACAAACTGAATTGAAGAGGAAATAATATCAATAAATATTCAAGTTAGGGAACATTTGAACGTTAAAATGTAATCAGTTAAATTTGTTTTTTGTTTTTTTTGTATAACCCACTAACCAGCAGTAACTTACATAAGTTACGATTGTTTCAACCTGTTTTTGAACTATAAGGTGGAAAAATTAAGTTCATTATGTGATGTAATCTATTAGATTGTCAAGAAATTAATGTGTCGTTTTTGAACACTTTCACTACCCCCCCCCCCCAAAAAAAAAAAAAAAAAAAA
>NW_013666302.1:399992-410070 GCF_000517525.1 Limulus polyphemus
ATGTAGCTTATATAATGTACAAAGTTTAGTATACTCTAGTCCCTTATAGTGATGGCGTACGACGAGACACTCATTCATCATGTAATGCTGTTTGAATATAAGAAGGGAAACAACACCTCTGTAGCCACAAAAAATAAAAGTTTATGGAAATGTTTTGAACGTTCGTAAGTGTCAACGATGGTTCAGGAAATTTCATTCAGGTGACTTTAACCTTAAAAACTGTGATGGCAAGGGCCGATATGTTGGAATTGATATTGATGCTCTTAAGACGCTTGTTGAGCCTAACCCAATGCAACACACCCATGAAATGGCCCTGAAATTGCATGCCTCTCATGAAACAATACGTAAAACATCTAAGGAATATGGGAAAACTCCATAAAATAGGTGTATGGGTGCCTTACGAACTCTCCGATGATCATCGTTTCCAACGTGTGAACGTTGCTTCGTCTCTTCTGGCGCATAATGCGCGTGAACCATTTTTTGGACAGAATTGTCACCGGTGTTGAAAAATGGATTTTCTATGCGAATATTAAACGCCAAAAACAATGGCTCAGTTCTAGACAAAAACCACTTCCGACCCCAAAAACCTGGACTCCGTCCGCAGAAAGTGATGCTTTGCATTTGGTGGGAGATCAAAGGAGTAATTCATCTTGAACTCTTCAATCCACAGCGAACTGTCAATACAGAGATCTATAGTCAGCAACTGGAACGTTTAAATCAAGCCCTTCACTCTTCAGTCAGAAAGGTATTCTTCTTCCCCACGACAATGCACGTCCACACGTGGCACGTTTGACGCAACATAAGATTATGGAGTTGGGTTGGGAAGTTCTCCCCACCCACCATATTCTCCAGATATGGCGCCATCAGATTACTATATTTTTTCGTTCGCTGCAACACCATCTTAATGGGAAAACGTATACAAATGTGGAAGGTGTTAAAGAGGACATCGACATGTTTTTAGCTTCAAAGCAAGGTTATTTCTTTAATCAGGACATTAAAAACCTGATCGTAAGATGGAAAAGTATCATCGATAAGAAGAGACTATTTCATTTAATAAATGTTTCGTTTTGATATATAAGTTGTTCGTGTTTTTTTCGTCTAAAAAGAAGCGACATTAATTTCTTGACGACCTAATGTAAACCGTGGTTTCATCTGGTTCACCTCAATACTCTCACCTGTTTTCATTATTGCCTAATGGTTGTGGTTATTCTCGTACAACAAGCATATGCAAGACAACAGTAGACGCTTCTTGCCTCATTCATGTATATACAGCATGCATATTGTTACGATTCCGTATTACCGTACTGTAAAAAAACAAAAAATGACAACTCTGCAATTTTTTTAGTTTTAAAGATATTATTAAAAAACAACACAAAAATCAAATAATAACTTGTATACAATAATTTACAAAAGGGTACTGTCTCTCCAATTCAACGTAATCACTTCAAAACTTTTAAGTAAGTTATGAATTTTATAAGAGACCTTGTAATAATCAGATAAATACATATATTTTTAATTTTCTTTATATTCAGTTATTTGTTTATTTATTTTGAAATAAAATCTGTATCATATTAATTTTATATCACCGAATCAGTGCATTATCTTTGAAACGAGTAATTATTTGGCAATATCCTTATTACATAAACGATTTCATAACATTGTTTTATAAATATCAACCCAACGAGAAGAAACATTATTTTGAATTTGGAAACATTCATACACTATTTGGTTTCAATTGAACTTCAATTCAGAGGTACCCTGAAAATCGCTAACACATCTAAAAGCATCTAAAAGTTCGTTATTTAAAGGAATCGGAACAGTTGTTGACTTTTAAGTACATCATCTAAAATATGGTAAGGACCAATAAACACAATCTGGCAACAGCTTCTGATGGTTCAAGAGATTTCCACAAGAAATCCTACAAATTCGAGAATCCTCTTTTCTGCACTCATTATTGCCTTATGCGTTTAAACCTTTCTTCACATACACAATTACATAAATATCTAAGCTACAGAAAAAACTTTTTTTTTATTATGATTCACAACTCTATTTGTTTTGAAATAGTATCACGGTTCCTTTCAAAAGTAAAAACCTCTGTAACTAATGCTGAAGAACATCTAGGTGGAAATACATGACTTGGAAATTGATATGAAAAATAAATATCTTGTATCAAGAAAAATAAAAGTTTCTTTTAGATTAAAGTTAACTTCAAGGCAATATTTTAATCTTATGTGGCTAAAGAAAGCTAGAAATGAGAAAATTCAAACCAAAAATAGCAACTGCCTGTCCATATTTGAAGGTGTAGGATGATAAAACGAGGGATATCACGTCAAAAAAATGTAGGTCTGTTACCAAAATGTGCATACCTATATATTCCTAACAATAAAGTTAACGACGAA
Organism: Limulus polyphemus; assembly: GCF_000517525.1. NCBI lineage: Eukaryota > Metazoa > Arthropoda > Merostomata > Xiphosura > Limulidae > Limulus > Limulus polyphemus. The sequence continues at coordinate 402,392 of NW_013666302.1, forward strand.
ACTGTAAAAACTGAACTTTTGGGCCTTGACGTTGATTAACTGTTGAAGATCACGAGACATGTGTTGTCAGAGAGAAAGAATGCTTTCAAATTAGTGTCTTTAAAGCCCAACAGAGGGCGGCATAAAAGTTACACCATGGATTTTGAATACTATGAATAATCAAGTCACATAGTTGATTAGGAGCTTAATTGAAAGTTATTATTATCACTTGACCCTCTGTAGTTTATATTTATTTGATTGTTTTACTTAATAAACATTTTGTATTTCTATTAAATATAAAATTATTTTATTGCCAAGTGATCAGTATTGTAATTGTTGTTGATTAATTTTATTTGCTTGATCAATAAAAGATAAAAAGTTGCTCAAAAAATGGTTACGAAGTAGACTTGGTGTCATATTGAACTGTTTCGAACCCGTTGAAAAATTTCAGATGGACATTCTTCACTTTACGACACCTTTACTCTCTCCACAGCGGCTTCATGGCCAATCTTCTAAATAATACTAAAATATATATGAAGATAAATTTACCATTCGCTTCACTACTTGTCACTGATTTATACTGCTTTCCATCATTAGTAGTGACATTAGTGATCCATCATTAGTGGTAGAATGTACACTATGTGTATGGTGTTTTGAGTTGGCTTTTAGTCACCAAAGTTAACCTAGATTTATACAGGATATGAAAATATGTTGCATATTCTGCATAAGTAGCAGCAATTCGTGTGTTTACATTGCATAAACCTAATGATATGTTTTTTTTCCTTTTCTGTTTCGTGATTGCAAAATATATCCATTCAAAAACTTGCATAATGTTTCTATTCCATGTAGAATATTTAGGATTGAGCTAAATATAAATTAACGTTGGTTTACTCGTATCTTGGTGGTATTTACGTAATAGGAGTATCACACCATTTAAACCACAATTAGTTATTATTGCAAAAACAAAGATATTTAGCTACATATTTCGGCTAAATTTGTTCAGGCCATCATCAGTCCTTCATAACGTATGTTGTTGAAGAAAACAAGTAGTTTTTAGTGTGTTTATGTATATAAGAAAACACTGGAATATCAGACTTTTTTTCTTTTATTATTTTCTTCTACCGGTTTCGTGACTCCAAATGTCACTATTCAGGAAATGGTTTTACTGAGAATCTATAACAAAAACATACAAATCCCTTTTTTCAACTAAACGTAAATAATCTAAATTAAATACATATACTTTCCAAATGTACAAACATATAATACAGGTCATGTATAAATTGTGTACATTACAAATGTTCAAAAATAAATAAAATCAATCAATTATATTTTTTCTTCTTCTTATTATTATTATAATAGAAATGCAATTTATTTATTCTATAATTTTATACTTTTTCTTTTCTGTAAGTCTTAGTAACTGTTTCCACAGTTTCCCAGCTCCTACTGACTTTACACAACCAATTACATAAAAACATTTTTAGATTGGTGTCACTATCCGGAGAAAATTATATTAAGAGGTTTTGAAATGTTTTTGATAGAAAACATTTAAATAGAAACATTAGTGAACCTAGAGAGAATATTATACCTTTTGTTGTGACTCATTATCCAAATATACATATTGATATTTCATTTGTTAATACACAATTAAAACAAACAGTGGATAAAAAAACTGAAAGATGTATTCAAAAATAATAAAATTATTTTATTAAGAAGACAACCTAAAGATTTGTATAGATTCATGAATAAACCTAAAAAATATTTTTCTAAAGAAGGTATCTTCAATTGTAACAGAAAGAAATGTGCTTTATGTAATTTAGGTTATATGAAATCTACCAAAACAATAAAGAACAATAACAAAGAAATTTTGTTTTTTATTGATAACTCTTTTAATTACAATTTTAAGAACGTAATACATCTTTTAATATGTGTAAATTGTGGTGAATTATATTTTGGTGAAACCGATAATATAAGATTAAGGATACATTTACATAAATTCCATGTTAAATGCCCCGAAAAAAAAAGTCCACTATATGCCAGTAAACATTTTAATGAATGTATCTTGAGAAAATTTAAAATTCTAAAAGAATTATATTTTAATGTTTTCACTTTTGGGGAATGTATTGTAAAAGATAAAAGATTATTTTTCGAAAAATATTTTATAAATTATTTTGGTGTCACTTTGAATAGATAAATTTAGTAGGAATTGGAGAAACCATGAAAACAGTTACTAAGACTTACAGAAAAGAAAGTAAGTAAAAGTATGAAATTATAGGATAATAAGTTGCATTTCTATTTTAATAATAATAAGAAAAATACAGAATTAGAATAAGATTATAATTTAAAAAGAAAAGTATATTGACTAATTTTATTTATTTTTGAACATTTGTAATGTACTTAATTTATACATCACCTGTATTATGTTTGTACATTTGGAAAGTATATGTATTTAATTTAGATTATTTATGTTTAGTTGAGAAGCGGTATTTATATGTTTTTATTAGATTCTCAGTAAAACTATTTCCTGAAGAGTGACCTTTGAAGTCATGAATTTGGTAGAAAAAATTAATAAAACAAAATGGGTAAAAAGTCTGATATTCCATTGTTTTCTTATTGGTATCCACAGGTGAATCTTATTGATGTTTTGGTTATGAGGTTTTCTTCAAATTCATTGTCTATTGTAGACACGATATAAAACAATTTACATTGTTCAATTCACTTGTTTTTAATAAATCTTAATTATAGCCCTGTTTAGCATAATAATTCATATCATGAGATAGATTTTTCTCCAATAAAAATTAACAAAAAAAGTACATATATTGTTTTCTATGACTATGCGTTCTTTTAAAATTCTTTAAAGGAATTGCAATTGTAAATTTACTAGATATGTGCTGCCATCTACAGTTATTATTTTTCATAATGTACGTGAGATTTAATTCTCGTGAATGAAGAATATATTACTACCAGGGGCGTAACTATGCATAAATTTGAGTTTTACACGGAAGGAGGGTGTAGGATGAGGCTCGTTCCCCTCCAATTGGCGGGGGTTAGGGCGGCCTCCTCCGGGAAAGTGTTGAAGTTTAAAGCTGAAATGGCACGTTCTGATAATATTTTTTGTGTGTATAATCTATAAACAACAACAACAAAAAAAAACAAAACAAAAAACAACAGGCGACATAAAAAATGTTTTCTTTATTTTGTTGTAAAATACAATCAACATTGATAGCTCAATGAATTATAGCTCAAAGATCTTTGTTTGTTTTTTAGAAGTGAAGCACAAAGCTCACAATGCTCTGTGCTCTGCCCACAACGGGTATCGAAACTCGTATTTTCTAGCGTTGTAAGTCCGCACAGACATGCTGCTGTGCTACTGGGAGGGTGGGGGGGGGGGCGTGTAGAAAGGTTTATATCTCTTATATGCCTAGCTACGGCCCTGACCATCTTTACATGGAACTATTATCGAGGGAAGAACACTGCTGGTTTAACTAGTATAAAACTGAAAGGCACATTTCTTTCCAAATTTATCTTGTTACACAAGATGCACACAGTAAGCAAAAATAAATAGAATTTCTTCTTGCGAACAAAATAATTCGAGTTATGACAGTTGCAAATATATCGAAGCAGAAAAATATTTAGATAAATAATAAAATCGGTTTATGTTAAAGACATGCCTACGCTAGACTGACGAGGTATCAGATAAGTATAAATAAAGTTAAGTAAAACCGAATCGTCAGTTTTAATGCACTTAAAATGTGATGCAGATAAAAAAAACACACATAAAAAAATTACACTTTTATATCTTATCGCTTAATAATTTCTATCAAACAAAACTACCATAAAAACGCTTCCGTACTTGATGTAAGTAAAATTTGGGACTTTGGGACAGCATAAAAGCATCGGCACAAATAAAGGATTGATATTATAGAAATGTATTTTGACTGAAGAAGATTAATAATGATAAATCCCTGGAACATTGTGTCTGAAGTTTTATTACAATGACACATGCAAACACGAGACTCCAGTGATCATACATATTCTTATTAAAACGTGAGTGGCAGAAAATTAAAAAGTGCCATCAATACAGGGACAAATATATATAATCAAAGAAAAATCGTACTGGTAAATGTTCTGGTATATTATTTCTATAAGATAAACATATTCGTAATATAATAATACATCTGTGGTTGTGAATAATGAAATGAATAGAAAAAGTAACTTTTAATCGTGATGTTTGAATGATAAGAAATTATACCAATTGATAATTAAAAGATTAAACCAATACTGATATTATCAGAACATAGAATTTATATAACGTTTTCCAAAATTAATCTTTTCATATGTTAAGTCAAACACAAATGAGCAAATTTTAAAGTAAAAACAGCAAAAGTAAGTTAAATTCAATTTCAAGTAAGGACACACTAAAATAACTGATGCATGAACTTGTATCCTTTGTATTTAATTCCCATGGAATACAAGGAATATGGATCAACTTGGGTAACATGGACCACCCTGAAAGAGACCTGCAACAAGTTGTACTTCAGCAGCGATATGCAAAGTGTGGTGTCTTGTAACAGGTGAGAATCCATGAACAAAAAGTTAACGGCAAAAGCTATCCACATGCCACAGTACATAATATAATAATGAAGGATCTCCGTCTGGAAACAATGCCAATATAGTATGGTATCAACAAGATAAGACGCCCAGTCGTACCTATGTTTAATCGTTGCAATTATCAAAGCAACGGAATTTCGAACGTATATTTACTCAATTTCGTACGAAATCGCAAGACGCAATTGAAATGGATTGAAAGAGTAGTCGTTGTACGAGTTGGATCAAAGAGAGCAAACAGGGAGAAGTGGTGCACCTTGGACATGACAGTCGTAAGATAGAGCCTATTGCAATGGAAGCTACGCTGAAGGTCTATTTTCAAGATGCACGGTTGTTAAATAGAACATGATCGGACTTGGCGGCATAGACGGTAATAAGACAGTTCAGCTCCAAAATCGGTTAAATATAATGTATTAAATTTATGTACATTAAAAAAGTAGATTTATTGTTCCAGGATTCACGGATATGAAGCTGAAACTGAAATTCTTTGTTGATACCAATATCTGTTTTATGAAAATATTACAACTTGGATGAGTAAGTAATACAAACCACTTTACTTAAATTGGCAAATAGGGTCATTAGAATCTATCATATATATGTTCATTAGCTTAAAATTTCGAGATCTGATGAAGTGAATATACCAAAATTACCCCTGTTGCTTGGTAACTTTACTTTGCCATTAAGTTCAGAAAAAGGACCAAAATTTACATTTCTGTTTTAATGACTGTGCCTGTTCGTCAAGAAAATGTACGAATTTTATTATGTTTCATTACATAAGCACAGTAAAAAAAAATGTTCATTGTAAATTTTACGAATTATTATTTTTTTAATGAAGCAGTTTACTTTTATATAAATAAACTGTTACATGTGCGCCTTTGAATGAGAACATTGCCTGCGTAATTTCCTTTTCAACCTAGACTCTCTTTTATTTGTAACTCACGCTGTTGCACAGAGCCTTGCTCACGCCGAGATCATCCGTTGCCATTGGATGACAATGTACAGTACCCGAGTAGCTATGTCTCATTGGTTCAAAACACATAGAAGTTCGTTGATTGGTTTCTCTTCAGCGGCAGTTTGCGACTTTCCTGACTGAAATCCTTGCATGCCTGCAAATCTTTTGTAACACAGAACCAAGTAGAGAAGTTTTATCACAACTATTGGTGGATACCGATAAAGTTTATAAAATCTATTCATGTAACAGGCAAACAATACTCGTCGTGACCGTGGACAGTCGAAGTTCTACCACCTAAATGTATAATAAGGATTAAAAATATAGGTTAAAACATTTTACTTCTTATCGTACTGTTACACCTAATATAGGTTAAAACATTTTACTTCTTATCGTACTGTTACACCTTATATAGGTTAAAACATTTTACTGCTTACCGTACTGTTACGCCTTATATAGGTTAAAACATTTTACTTCTTATCGTACTGTTACACCTTATATAGGTTAAAACATTTTACTTCTTATCGTACTGTTACACATTATATAGGTTAAAACATTTTACTTCTTATCGTACTGTTACACCTAATATAGGTTAAAACATTTTACTGCTTACCGAACTGTTACGCCTTATATAGATTAAAACATTTTACTTCTTATCGTACTGTTACACCTTATATAGGTTAAAACATTTTACTTCTTACCGTACTGTTACACCTTATATAGGTTAAAACATTTTACTTCTTTTCGTATTGTTACACCTTATATAGATTAAAACATTTTACTTCTTATCGTACTGTTACACCTTATATAGGTTAAAACATTTTACTGCTTACCGAACTGTTACGCCTTATATAGATTAAAACATTTTACTGCTTACCGAACTGGTACACCTTATGTAGGTTAAAACATTTTACTGCTTACCGTACTGTTACACCTTATGTAGGTTAAAACATTTCACTCCTTACTGAACTGTTGTTAAACTTCTTATGGGTTAAAATATTTTTCATTCTTCTTTCTAGACTTTGGGTTTGTTTTATATTAGGAAAGGGTTATATATGTGTGTGTGTGTGTATATATATATATATATAAACATTTTCTCAATAAATCTTCTTATACTATTTTTGGCTATTTGTATAACAGAAATGCATATCGTAAAAGTAAATCAGTCATTAATATCAACAAAGTGTAATAGTTTATACTGTTTTACTAGATATAATTTCTAAACAAGTTTATTTCTTTGTTGTTGTTTTTTTTAGGCCCAGCATGGCCAGGTGGTTAGGGCATGAAGAAAAAAAACGCTCTAGTTTTTAACACTCCTAACGTCTCGACTCGCAATCTGAGGGTCGCGGTTCGAATCCCGCAGATAGCCCTAGTGTGCCTTTGCGCGAAATTTCAAACAAACAAACAATCTTTGTTTTTTCTTGAATTTCACGCAAGTCTACTCTAGCCGTCCCTAATTTAGAAGTGATAGGCTAGAGGGAAGGCAGCTAGTCAAAACCACCTACCGCCAACTCTTAGGCTACTCTTTACCAACGAAAAGTGGAACTGACCGTCATATTATAATGTCCCCGCCCCCCAACGGCACAGCAGCTGTATGTCTGCGGACTTACAACGATAGAAACCGTGTTTCAATACCCGTGGTGGGCAGAGCACAGATAGCCCATTGTGTAGCTTTGTGCTTAACTTCAAACAAACAATAATGTCCCCACGGCTGAAAGGGCCAGCGTGTTCGGTGACGGGGATACGAACCTGCGACCCTCAGCTTGCCTTAACCATCAGGCTGCATCCAGTATAAGCACCATTGTAGATTGGCTGTAACGTTCTTGATTAAAATATAATTACAAACTTTACCAACTATCGTATTATGTTATTACATCCTGGCCCTTGTTTTTAAAGTGGATATTTAGAATAAAAAGTTAAAACATAAATAATAACTTTGGGGACCTTTACTGAAATGTTTTTTAGACTCCATTTTCGAGCAGTAGACAACATGTCTTTGTTAGCCTCCGTCTTCCAGCAGTAGACAACATGTCTTTGTTAGCCTCCGTCTTCCAGCAGTAGACAACATGTCTTTGTTAGCCTCTGTCTTCCCGCAGTAGACAACATATCTTTGTTAGCCTCTGTCTTCCCGCAGTAGACAACATAT
>NW_013666302.1:410970-413068 GCF_000517525.1 Limulus polyphemus
TTGTTAGCCTCTATAGTCCAGCAGTAGACAACATATCTTTGTTAGCCTCTATAGTCCAGCAGTAGACAACATATCTTTGTTAGCCTCTATAGTCCAGCAGTAGACAACATATCTTTGTTAGCCTCCATCTTCCAGCAGTAGACAACGTATCTTTGTTAGCCTCGATAGTCCAGCAGTAGACAACGTATCTTTGTTAGCCTCGATAGTCCAGCAGTAGACAACGTATCTTTGTTAGCCTCGATAGTCCAGCAGTGGACAACGTATGTTTGTTAGCCTCGATAGTCCAGCAGTGGACAACGTATGTTTGTTAGCCTCGATAGTCCAGCAGTGGACAACGTATGTTTGTTAGCCTCGATAGTCCAGCAGTTGACAACGTATCTTTGTTAGCCTCCATTTTCCAGCAGAAGACAACATATCTTTGTTAGCCTCGATAATTCAGCAGTAGACAACATATCTTTGTTAGCCTCCATCTTCCAGCAGTAGACAACGTATCTTTGTTAGCCTCGATAGTCCAGCAGTGGACAACGTATCTTTGTTAGCCTCGATAGTCCAGTAGTAAAAATATGTCATTTTTAGACTATACCTTTCAGCAGAAGATAACACGTCTTCATTTCACTCCAGTAGTGTATAACGTATTATCTGTAGATGCCAACTTTCAGTAGTATATATGCACCTATAAAAGGTTATCTTTCCGCATCATAGAATACGTCTTTGAAATAGGCCACCCTCCTGCATTACATACTTGTATTCGGAACATGCTATCCTCCAACAGTAGACAACATCTCTTTGAAATCTTCAAGAAATACACACTCCTTTGAAACATTTTATATTTGTTTAGCATACAACGTAGGTAAATATTTAGAATATACTATATTTCTGTATAGACAACACGATTTGGATGATGCTAACTGCATTAAACGTCACGTCTCTAAAATATGTTTCAAGTTGTGTCACTCACAGATAAAACAAAAGGGAATCCTCAGTAATCACAGAATTAGAGTAAATTAATCTGAGACCTTTCTTTTTTTTCCTTTTTATTAGCTATATTTTTGTGCGCCAGAAATACCAAGCGTGGGACGCATGTATACCCGATTCAATTTTATTACTCATCAAGATGTCTACAGCCTACCTTCAAATTGAAATTCTTTTAGGCAGGATTAGAGTAAATTAATCTATGATACCTTGGGTGTGGTCAAATACATCAATCGAAAGGGTTTGATCTCCTGAGTACAAAACTGTAGTTAGATCTCAAATCGGTCAAAAGATGACGGAGCTATGAGCTAAAAGTTTGTACTTGAAAAAAAAAGAAGAAAAAAAAGACGGATCTGACTGATGAGTAGGAGGCAGGTGGATATGATTGGAATGCCTGTGTCGTGTCGGAACCAGATCATTTAATATTCTATGCTTGAACACACCTAAGAACTGTACAACACCAATCTTCAGGTAGCACATTTTTGACCACATACAATTATTAAATCTGTTTAGTTTGTTAAAGGTTTATATATAGGAAACGACTTATGGTTTTCCGCTTGTATTCTCTATCTCTTTCACAACGTGTATAGATGTGAACTGACCATTTAGAGTCTGAGAGGTACAGTTTTGTTCTTTCTCTCTCATGACATGTACAGAAATGATGTGACCGCTGAGAGTCTGAGAGGTACAGTTTTGTCCTCTCTCTCTCATGAAATGTACAGAAATGATGTGACCTCTGAGAGTCTGAGAGGTACAGTTTTGTCCTCTCTCTCATGAAATGTACAGAAATGATGTGACCTCTGAGAGTCTGAGAGGTACAGTTTTGTCCTCTACTCTCTCTCTCATGATATGTATAGATGTGAACTGACCGCTGAGAGTCTGAGAGGTACAGTTTTGTCCTCTCTCTCTCATGACATGTACAGAAATGATGTGACCGCTGAGAGTCTGAGAGGTACAGTTTTGTCCTCTCTCTCTCATGACATGTACAGAAATGATGTGACCTCTGAGAGTCTGAGAGGTACAGTTTTGTCCTCTCTCTCATGAAATGTACAGAAATGATGTGACCTCTGAGAGTCTGAGAGGTACAGTTTTGTCCTTATCTCTCATGATATGTATAGATGTGAAC
>NW_013666302.1:413898-415986 GCF_000517525.1 Limulus polyphemus
ACTTGCGTTATAAGGTTCCTTAAAGCAAAAAATAATCATATTTTACGTGTGTTATACGGTTATTTAAGGTAAAAGATTCACTATATATTATTTATGTTATAAGGTTATTTGAGGAACAAAATTCCCCAGTGTTTTGTTTTTCATGACGCTTAGTCTCCAAGTAATGCTTCACATAAAACAGAACATCAAAGCATCGCATCAGTTTTCTTTTTATCTGTTATCAATAACGTTTAGCATCGATCTTTGTCCTCTTGTATTTTATTAAAGTAGCTTAAGGAAGAGAGTTTATCATGCCTGAAAAACTGAGTTTGTAAAGCTTATCCCTACCACATGACGAGTAATGAATCCTCTAATACGCCGTGCTGTGTCTGCTAGTCACACCTTCTCAAAATTAAGACTCTCTTAACTAAAAATGACAAGTTGCACGTGAGAGATATTAAGATACAACTAAACATTAAGTACAGTGAATGACCTTGAAGTACACGTATTTTCAGAGATATTTTTCATAATCCACTAATGATAAATTCTCATACTAGTATCATACAGTTTAAAGTACAACTCAACCACTCTGAACTTTGAATGGTTGATATTTTCAGGTATAAGGTTAGATACAGATCTTCAATAACCTTGATGTTTTATTATTATTATTATTATTACTTCCTTTAATATTTTGTATTAATTATACATATCAAAACACCTTTAAAGTTTGACTTTGGGGAAAGGCCCATTTCTCTTATTACATAGTTTCTCATAAAAAAAGTTTTGAAGGTTTGGAGGTAAAACAGGAAACCTACTACAATGTGGACAAACAAGGCTTAACCGAAAAGTTTCTGTTTTGTAAACAGGATAGCGCTGCTGGAGGTTTTACGAAACAATGAATTTAAGGGAAAGAATTAAGTTTCAGTAAAGTGCATATTCAAGTTTTTTCATTTCTAAAAACAATCAATAAAATATTCAATGCACACGTTAGAAGCAAAAACTGAGTACTGCATTTTGAGTAACGATAAAAAATTTATACAAAGTTTTACAACTCCAGCTTAGACTGATAACAAATTTATACAAAGTTTTACAACCCCAGCTTAGACTGATAACAAATTTATACAAAGTTTTACAACCCCAGCTTAGACTGATAAAAAATTTATACAAAGTTTTACAACCCCCAGCTTCGACTGATAACAAATTTATACAAAGTTTTACAAACCCTGCTTCGACTGATAAAAATGTATAGAAAGTTTTACAAACCCAGCTTCGACTGATAAAAAACGTATAGAAAGTTTTACAAACCCAGCTTCGACTGATAAAAAATTTATACAAAGTTTTACAACCCCAGCTTAGACTGATAAAAAATTTATACAAAGTTTTACAACCCCAGCTTCGACTGATAACAAATTTATACAAAGTTTTACAAACCCTGCTTCGACTGATAAAAAACGTATAGAAAGTTTTACAAACCCTGCTTCGACTGATAAAAAACGTATAGAAAGTTTTACAAACCCTGCTTCGACTGATAAAATCGTATAGAAAGTTTTACAAACCCAGCTTCGACTGATAAAAACGTATAGAAAGTTTTACAAACCCAGCTTCGACTGATAAAAAATTTATAGAAAGTTTTACAAACCCAGTTTCGACTGATAACAAATGTGTACAAAGTTTTACAAACCCAGCTTCGACTGATAACAAATGTGTACAAAGTTTTACAAACCCAGCTTCGACTGATAACAAATGTGTACAAAGTTTTACAAACCCAGCTTCGACTGATAACAAATGTGTACAAAGTTTTACAGCCCCAACTTTATACATATAGACATTTTCTTATTAATAGCTTCAGATAAATTACGGTTAGGCTATACTTTTTGACTACCTACCACAATTCAGTAGATCCTAATTAACAGTGATCACTATACTCTGCCTGAAAGACCATTAGGGAACAATTAGGCAGATTTCTTTTCTTGCTTACAAGAATACTTAATTGAATGATTTTGCTAGGATAGTACTTCAGGCGATATATCGTTTCAGGTTCTTGTTCAGTTAAAACTTCGATAATATGCTCTTTACAGTCATGCTTCAGCTCCACCCCCCCCCACCCCT
>NW_013666302.1:416758-417803 GCF_000517525.1 Limulus polyphemus
CCCCTTAACTACGTGCATTATAACTCCACATGAAGCAGTGGGAAACTAGAACTACTGAAGATGATACAGACAGTCTCCTAGCAAGGGCAACACTCGAAACAATGGAAAGGATGAAAGCTAACTTCTATTGCTTTAAACCAGGGGGATGAGCATGTTTGAAACAAAAGAGAACTAGAAAATGACTCAGTCATAAAAAAAACTGTTGACCAAAGATAAAATGTGCACATTCAATGGGGAAACTTCTTTCTCCGCGTGTATATTAATATTTAGTACATAAATAAACAGAATATTGTTGAACAAAAGTTGCTCGAAAAATACATATATTAAACAAAAAAGCATTTATATTTGCCACATTATATATGTATATGTATCCAAAATTTTACAAAAATCACGTTCTTATAAAATACATACATGTATAACGTTTTTTATAGAAACCAATACTTTATTATATATTTTATAGATAAATGGTGTCAACTATCTAACAAGTTTTGGATAGAAACAAAAACTTTTATTTACACTATATGTGGTATACGTACAAAACCTTTTAACTATACTATGTATTTGATATACGTAAAAATACTTTTATATATACCATATGTGATATACGTAAAAATACTTTTATATATACTATATGTGATATACGTCCAAAAAATTTTACACTATATGTGATATACGTACAAAAACGTTTATCTATACTATATGCGATATATATACAAAAAGATTTACGTACCGTATTTTTCGGTGTATAAGACGCACTTTTTTACCCCAAAATTTGATGTTAAAATCTGCTTGCGTCCTATACACCGAAGGTATTAATAATATATATGTATATATATACGAAAACACAAGCCATGTGTAAATATATTTAAATAGGCATACATAGTTTAGTTCAATTGAATGTGTTATTTATAACAATAGTAGTTTTTTCTTTTAAAAACATAACTATTTATAATGTTCCCTAAATAATAAAAAAATAAATCACAGTGAAAGCAATGAATATTTTTGAACCAAACTAAATAACAATAAACCTTTTTTTGATTTACGG
>NW_013666302.1:418803-420361 GCF_000517525.1 Limulus polyphemus
TGTGTGTGTATGTGTATGTATGTATTGTGTGACGTACAAACACTCATCTATACTATATGTGATGCATGTACTATATGTAATATACGTACAGCAACGTTTATATTTATACTGTATGTGATATAAGTATAAAAGCTTTTATACATACTATATATGACATACGTACAAAAGCTTTTATATATACTAAAGCTAATATAGGAATGACAAACTTATACCCGTAACAAAGTTACTGAAACAAATACGTTTGTGTGTACCAGGTTTTTTTTTCTAAATTGTGATATTTAAAAATAAAAAATGGGGCCCAGTCTGTTCTTACATTCTTCACTGAGTTAGCGCGATTTTGTATAATTCCATCGTTCTCCTGTGGCAAAGGAAAACTAGAGTGCCATTCACTCTTCATTAAGGAAAAAAAAATGAACTGTAAGGAACTACCAAAGTGGTCAAAATATTCGTTAAATCTATTCCCAAATTAAAGACTTGTTCATCTTTAAAGTTCCGTATTTGAAGTTAGCATCCTTACATCTTCCCGAGCTTCTCGATATATGGTAGTTTAAATCGAAGTAAAAATCTAATGAAGAGAAACTGGAAAAGGTCTTGCTAGAAGTGGAAAATTCTTCCCCAACGTCACCTACAGACATGATAAACTCTAGAGATCTGTTTTCGCAATAGGGGGGCCAATAAAGACATTACTCTTCTCACGGCAGAAAAACATGGGCGGAGCTTGAGACAACGGCATGAAGAGAACGAGCATCCCTCGAGGGACGATCTGTATCAAGTGACAAGTAGGCTCGTGCCAGATATAAAAAGAAATTCTTTCTCAAACAGATATCACCGAGGGCTAGTTCTGAGCCAATTAATTTGTAATGGATTTGGAAGCAAATGTTGTTATTCTTACTCTGTCCTTCATTTCATTCTAAAATTAATTTACTTTCCTTGTCAGCGCAAGGAAAACGACGTTAAGGCAATACATATTAGTAGCATGAAACAATAATAAAAACAAATTAATAAGCAGCACTAAGTAGAAACGATGAATGATAAGAAAGTTCTGAACTCTGTAAAATGAAAGTTTTACATTTATTTAAATAGTTTTCTTTATAATAAAGAAGTATACTAAAAAAGTGAACTGTGGTCATTTCATTTGATCTTATTCAAAGATAAGTTGTTTTTTCATCATAAATAAACGAAACGATACACCAGTAAAATATGAGGCTTTAATCACATCATAATTGCTAGGATTCAAAGTAAGGGTTTGTTTGTTGTTGAGCACGAAGTTACACAATGGGCTATTTGTAATGTGCCCACCGCGGGTATCGTAACCTGGTTTTTAGCGTTATAAGCGTTCAGGACTAATGCCAAGCCACCGAGGAGCATTCGAAGTAAGGAATCGATGAAGAAAACAAAATAAAAAAGATAGAAAATGACTAATGATGCCAGTTTAAAGACTCGGGATAACACTCTTTTTGCGGATATAATTGAATTTACTAAAGACAAAAGACTTTCGAAACGTCATTCTCTGCACTTGTGTTTTTTCTACAACAAGCAGTTGCTGCCCATTCCATTG
>NW_013666302.1:421361-423023 GCF_000517525.1 Limulus polyphemus
AAAACAAAACAAAACAAACAATCATGATGAATACTCTGCCTAGACAATTTAACAAAGAGTTTCCTCTCGTCTGAATAGTGTAAGAATTCAAGCTGTGCAAAAAGTATAGACGTGTATTTAGAATAATTATCTGCCTAGACAATTTAACAAAGAGTTTCCTCTCGTCTGAATAGTGTAAGAATTCAAGCTGTGCAAAAAGTATAGACGTGTATTTAGAATAATTATCAAGTAATTGCGACTGTTTGTAATTAAGCACAGAGCTACGCAATGAGTTATCTTTGCTCTGCTCATCCCGGGTATCGAAACCCGGTTTCTAGCGGTGTACGTCTGCGGACGTACCACTATTCTGGGGGGAGGCATAATCAAGTAAACTTAGTGTACTTAGTAATGTATTTGTACAGACACAGTTAAAGTATTTACTGCTACAATTTACGCAAGGTTAGATATATTTTGATAAAAATAATCGAAAAAGTCAAACAAAATAATTTTTATACTGTTTGTTTGTTTCAGAATTTTCGTACTAAACTACATACGGGGCTATAAGTGCATAGCCATCTCTAATTTTGAAGTGACAGACTTGGCTAGATGGAAGGCAGCTAGTCGACAGTATCACTGCCAACTCTTGTGTGACCGAATAATCTTATTTGACCACACTTTTATAGTGCAACCACAACTCTAAACTGCGGAGCTAAACTGTGGCTAAAAGTCGCGAACTGTGAACCTTCGGATTAACAATCTGAGCACGTTAACCAATAGACCAGGTTTTTTGTTTACTGGAAAAACATAAACACACTGATGATTTTAGAACTTATTTCATTTTCCTGCAGTCTTTGTAGTTAAAACACAAGTGTACCTCAAGAATTGCGGTTTAAGGTTATTCATAGTGGGACCCGGTGTGGCTTCATGATTAGCGTACTTGGTCTCTGAATTCAAGGGTTTTACGTTCTCGACTTATTGGTGCAAAAGCGCGCTTTGCACACTGGGGACGTGAGTGTTATGAAAGTGAATCGCCTAAATGTTGGTTATGGGTGCTGTTTTCCCTTTGGTTTATCGGTTCGGAGTTAAGAAGGGCTATGCGCAGACAGTTCTTGTGTAGGTATGCGCGAACATTGAAAAAAAACAAAAAAAACGAAAATAAAGATACAGATCATCTATTTTTTAAATTAAATACTCAGCTGAGAAAAGTAATTTTAGGCTAAATATAAGCAACTGATGCTCTGTTAGGTATAACCGCTGTAAGATATATCACTGTTTTACTGACTCAGCCATTGTAATTCCCGACGCCTGGTGTGATTTCGTTTACTATTATTTCCGTACTTGAATATTCGTTCAACATTTCTAAAACACTCTCCATTTTTGAACACAAAAAGATCTTCTGATGGATCTTAAACAGTAGTTAAGGTGTTTGTAGTTTGGTGGACTATCCACTAATATCAACTTTCTGTCCGGTTTTGTAGAGTATCCCATTTATTAAATAATTAAGAAGAACGTTAGAATGATTCTGAAGATATGAAACACTAACTTATACACATGTAATTTAATATCATCTCTCTGTCCGGTTTTGTAGAGCATCCATTTATTAAATAATTAAGAAGAATGTTAGAATGATTCTGAAGATATGAAACACTAACTTATACACATGTAATTTAATATCATCTCTCT
>NW_013666302.1:424023-427944 GCF_000517525.1 Limulus polyphemus
ATCCATTTATTAAATAATTAAGAAGAATGTTAGAATGATTCTGAAGATATGAAACACTCTAACTTATACACATGTAATTTAATATCATCTCTCTGTCCGGTTTTGTAGAGCATCCATTTATTAAATAATTAAGAAGAATGTTAGAATGATTCTGAAGATATGAAACACTCTAACTTATACACATGTAATTTAATATCAACTTTCTGTCCGGTTTTGTAGAGCATCCATTTATTAAATAATTAAGAAGAACGTTAGAATGATTCTGAAGATATGAAACACTCTAACTTATACACATGTAATTTAATCAATTTTCTATATATATTTTGATTTAGCTGACCCGATGATCTCTGGTATTGAGCATGAGGAAAAAAATTGTTTTGTACGTTGTTGAGAAGCACAAAGCTACATAATGGGCTATCTGTGCTGTGTTACTGGGTGGCCGAGAGGAAAGAAAAACATAAAGAGTTAATTAAAATGCTATTGTAAACTTCCATGCTTCATGGAAGTCCGTGCTATAATAACGTGCTAAACATTCTACCGTTCTTACTGTACAAGTTTGAGGATAACCATTAGTATGAACACAATGCTCACTTTGGTATTTCAGCACTATCTAGCTTAGCGGTGTATCTAATAGTGTTACTACATAGCCAGAGTTTTAAAACATTGCTTCCTGCGGTGGCTCAGCGGTAATTCTGAGGGCTTATAACGATAAAAATCGAGTTCCTATACCTACGATGGGCAGAGCACAGCTGGCCCATTGGGTAGCTAATAATAAATAAACTTTATAAAATGCTCTTGAGAACAAGTAAACAGAGACTTAACATATTTGAAAACGAATTTCAAAGATCTCTCTAATGAATTATGTGGAACTACACTCTCCAAATAAACGTTTTTAAGCAGATACATAATTTGTTCTTGGGGAGATAATTAATGAGCATAATATTTGGACACAAAAATAAACTACATACCATTTTAGTACAACACCGGCTTTAGTGTTGTGGTTAATATCGAACCAGAATGGTTTACGGAATGTTTAACTGTTGTGGTTAATATCTGACCAGAATGGTTTAGGGAATGTTCAACTGTTGTGGTTAATATCTGACCAGAATGGTTTACGGAATGTTTAACAGTTGTGGTTAATATCTGACCAGAATGGTTTACGGAATGTTTAACAGTTGTGGTTAATATCTGACCAGAATGGTTTAGGAAATATTTAACTGTTGTGGTTAATATCTGACCAGAATGGTTTAGAGAATGTTTAACAGTTGTGGTTAATATCTGACCAGAATGGTTTAGGAAATATTTAACTGTTGTGGTTAATATCTGACCAGAATGGTTTAGAGAATGTTTAACTGTTGTGGTTAATATTTGACCAGAATGGTTTAGAGAATATTTAACTGTTGTGGTTAATATTTGACTAGGAGGGTCCAGGAAATGTTTAACTGTTCTGGGTAATATATGAAGTCAACTTTAGAGTATACTGAGAGTTTCGGCTAATGTTTGAAACTATTATTTTAGAGCACCAAAACAATTTAACTGAAAGGCTTAACTATTATGAATGACAGGAGAAAACTAAAGCGAAGAACGGATTAAAAAACAACAATAATACAAACAAGTTTAACTTTGTATGTAATGTATTTTATTTGGTATTAAGAACATTTAAAAAAATAAGTTAGTGGCTGGGTGATACTTTCCTCAATTACGACATCTCTGAGGTATTATAATTTCATCGTGACATTGTTTAATATTTCTGTGTTGTTTCTCAGTTAATTCTAAGTTTCTCGTATTTTTACCTTGATACGGAGCTAAAAGTCTCGGACAATCTGTTTGAATAATGTGAATATATTGTGTTTTTACAAAGACTGAGGACGAGAGTTTTAATAGGTATGAAAAGATCGGTTTCTTTAACTCGGTGTTTAATCCTATTTGTAATGTATGCCAGTTTTATAACAGTAATTCTGGTATATACATGTAGAATATACAGTGAGAAAACAACAAAAAAAAAAACAATTACCGGAAATTAGCAATTACATCCTGAAGTGTAAGAAAGTTTTTAGATTCATTGGCTCACATTGCGTTGAACCATCATTCAACACTACTTATTCAACACTACTTCATTCAACACTACTTATCCAATACGGTTATCATAAAGGAATATAATGAACCTTGCAGTGCTTGTCAGGAAATCGACTGTTGATGAACAGTAATAACAAATATTTGAGAAATTCTTTAATTGCAAAAATACTTTCAACTAGATTGAATAAGGTACGAGAATATGTCTGTTGGTAATGAAAAGGCTTTCAATTTAACGAATGTTTTAATTATTATGAATTATGAAAATGTTCTACATATTTTTACACTATTTAAAACTGTAGGGAAACATTATATATTTATGGCATTCTGATTATTGTTTTGTTTTTCCTTTATGTATTAATATTAATTTTGTTTATCGTTGCTTTAATTTTATCTAATGCATGTTTCATTTAAGTTGATTAGTTAATAATTTGTTAATACATTTTTATCATATATGTGATTTTTTAAATAGATTAATACACAAATATCGATCCTTCCTTCACTAACATAGATCCAACCTTCACTGGTATAGATCCTACCTACACTAACATAGATCTTACATTCACTGGCATAGATCCTACCTTCCCTAAAATAAAACCTATCTTCACTAACATATATCCTACCTTCACTGGCATAGATCCTACCTTCACTAACATATATCCTACCTTCACTGGTATAGATCCTACCTACACTAACATAGATCCTATCTTCACTGGTATAGATTCTACCTACACTAACATAGATCCTACCTTCACTGGTATAGATTTTATCTTCACTGGTATAGATCCTACCCCAGTGAAGGTAGGATATATACCAGTGAATGTAGGATCTATGTTAGTGTAGGTAGGATCTATACCAGTGAAGATAAAATCTATACCAGTGAAGGTAGGATCTATGTTAGTGAAGGTAGGATCTATGTTAGGGAAGGTAAGATCTATGTTAGTGTAATCTATACCAGTAAAGGTAGGATCTATACCAGTGAAAGTAGGATCTATACCAGTGAAGGAAGAATCTATACCAGTAAAGGTAGGATCTATGTTAGTGAAGGTAGGATCTATGTTAGTGAAGCTAGGATTTATGTTAGTGTAGGTAGAATCTATACCAGTGAAGGTAGGATCTATGTTAGTGAAGGTAGGATCTAAACCTACTTACACTGGTATAGATTCTTCCTTCATTGGTATAGATTCTACTTACACTGGTATAGATTCTTCCTTCGTTGGTATAGATTCTACTTACACTGGTATAGATTCTACTTACACTGGTATATATCCTACCTTCACTGACATAGATCCTACCTTCACTGGTATAGATTCTTCCTTCATTGGTATACATGTAGATTCTACTTACACTGGTATATATCCTACCTTCACTGACATAAATCCTTCTAAAGATTAATTTCTATCTGAGCGACATCCGCCCTCCTTGTGATACGTATACTCTCACCATTTCATCTCGTCCACGGATAGAGACCTCGTGTGATTCTGATGTCATAGCTCGTCACGCCTGCCTCCTGGTAGTAGCCTATGGTTTGTTTTACTCTACTTTATGTGGTCTGACCGCTTCTTATCCTTTTGATACTTACCGCCATCGATACAGGAATATTGTCGTAGTATGGACGGATCAGGATTTTATTACACTGCTTCTGTCTCGTACGTTAATATGGACGGATCAGGATTTTATTACACTGTTTCTGTCTCGTACGTTAGTATGGACGGATCAGGATTTTATTACACTGCTTCTGTCTCGTATGTTAATATGGACGGATCAGGATTTTATTACACTGCTTCTGTCTCGTATGTTAATATGGACGGATCAGGATTTTATTACACTGCTTCTGTCTCGTATGTT
>NW_013666302.1:428749-435363 GCF_000517525.1 Limulus polyphemus
AGATTGCAAGTCAAGCACCCTAACCACCTGGCCATGCCGGGCCTACTTAGGTCTCCCACCCTTGATCGAAAGTTAAACATATATTTTACAAAAAACACCAATGAGAAAATATATATACACTAAACAGTACAGAATATATTTCTACGAATATAACTTTCCACATAAAAGACTATGTGCACATTTATATAGTATAGTCATGGATTAAATTACAGTAGAACTACAGTAAAATAGATTAGAAATATGCAATGAATTATGAGCACATGGCCTAAATCACAATACCGAAGAATTAAATTAGTACTATATACAGTTAATGCTTTTACAGTATTTCAATTCGGATATGCTACTGTGCCTCATTACCTGATTCGGAGTTTATTTTCTCTGACTTTTGATAAAGTAAAATCTTGCACTATTTTTCTGGATGGAATAATACTGCTACTATCTTGACTGCGCCGTTTTAACCCATATTGTGTCGCTGTTTTCTTCGTGCAAAGTTACACAAATGGCTATTTGCATTCTGCTCACAGCCTCAGGGAATTGAATCTCGGATTTTAGCATTGTAATTCCGTAAACCTATCGTTGTTTATTGGGGGGGGGGGATATCGAAACGAAATTATTGCAATAACTGATTCCATAGTTAGTCTGCTTTTGTGCTTGTTTTTCTATAACGGAAAGCGTGGACAGAGCAAGTTCGATATCTGCTTTACAGAAAGGCAAACATAAATTAAAAACAAGTGATGTCAAGCTTTGAATAATGGCAAACATAAATTAAAAACAAGTGATGTCAAGCTTTGAATAATGACAAACATAAATTAAAAACAAGTGATGTCAAGCTTTGAATAATGGCAAACATAAATTAAAAACAAGTGATGTCAAGCTTTGAATAATGGCAAACATAACTTAAAAACAAGTGATGTCAAGCTTTGAATAATGGCAAACATAACTTAAAAACGAGTGATGCCAATCTTTGAATAATGGCAAACATAAGTTAAAAACGAGTGATGTTAACCTTTGAATAATGACAAACATAACTTAAAAACAAGTGATGTTAAACTTTGATATTGTGATATTGTTGTGTTAGTATATATTGAAAACCTAGGCCTATCAGTGTGTGATAATCACAGATGGATTTGATTTCTGTTCAAGTATTAGATAGACCCGCTTTATAATTGTAGGATCAATCATGAAAATTGTGAAATAAATCCGAATTTAGCTAAATGACTGAGTTTTGAGCTAAGAACTAAACAGACTGGATACATGATGTAAAGTGAACCACAATCTTTATTTACATTGCAAGACCTTCAAACACTTATGGTTACTTGCATGGACAGTGGATAATCGCCTTCCTTCCACTGGAACAGTGAATATTTAACATTTATTATCCCTTGAACATACTTTCCATTGGGCGACCCACGTCTCGAACCAAGTAGAACCAGATGTAAATCTATTCTAACTATAACCTATGTTCTTTAATAAACAGAAAACCTCGTTGTATCCATAAGCGATAAGTTGGTCTCCTGAAACATACAAAGGCTGTAACTTGTAGATATCGTCTACTTGGCCAAGTAAAGACATTGCTGTCGATGACCTATCCTACACAATATGCAACACTGCAGCAGTATAATCCTGCTGGCAAAGCAGATACTACTTGCTAAATAACAACAAAGGTAGCTAAGGATGAGACAACTTAAGGGTTTGCTGGACCACATGTTTATGCCAAAATATATAGAAATAAACTAAACGAAAACGTTTAAAAATTCCTATAATAATAATAAAAGTAGGTAGAAACATATGGTATGCGCGCATTTCACAAGTGAACATTGGTGAACAAATAAAATGACTATATTATCATTGAGTGGAATTTGTAATTTTCGTATAATCCAAATGTATGTAAGCAAATTACAGTATCCAATACTAGAATGATCTTAGAACTCGGGTAAATAATGTTGAATATTGTTGGTAAGTCACAGCATTCTTGTATTGTGGTATCTATTCTACAACCGAGATTTCATGTTGATATGACAAACACGTGGCTATATTTGACTGTTAACTCAGCATGAGGAAAGGCCTTAGGTAAAAAATGGAAGAGTTCTACCAAGTTTCTCTCATAAGCCTGACCTTCCTGTAAATAAATAAAACATTTTGAAATTTTTAGTACTTGTTCTTGACTTTGGAATTGGAATATTTGTTATAAATATCTGAAAAGCATCATCAGGTTGGTAGTGATTTTAGCTAGCTAAACTATCAGATGGAACAATTATATATTGATACTTCTTTGTACAGTTGTCACAGACATGTGAGAGTTTAATTACTAGGCCTCCTGAGAGAGAGAGACTGGTTACACTACTGGAACATGTCACTTGTTTTAATTTAACTTTTCTTCTGATTTCATCAAACAAATGTTATTGGTGCATTTCTTCATATTTACCAACTGTTGTGTGTGTGTGTGTGTGTGTTATCATTTCCAGTTCTCCTATATTTTATATTTAATTATAGTTATTGTATTTTAATTTGACTCTTCAGCTGTTATTTCCAATACATGTTGTGTTTAAATTAATCGTTTTCTACATGCATAAAAACGGGCATTACTCATTTCATTCTGTAATATTGTTTCATATATCTTTTATACCATTGGTTCTTAAACTGGTGAGACATAACGTGTAACCTTATGAGAAGCTTCAGGAAAAAAGTTACAGTAAAAATGATTTAGTGTAATAAATAACGTACCTATACTATAAACAACACTTATACAGTTGATCGCAATTGTTTTTTTTATGAAAGTGAAGATTAAATTCATATGATATATATCTTTTTACTTCAATTATTCCAGGTGGAGTGGGAGGAGGGACGAAAGGGTTCACGATCTAAAATGTTTGAAAACTTCGAGTAAACCATTCTGAGTTGAGTTAAGATATAGCTTATTGTACAAGTAAAGCATAGCTCTACCCTCCTCTCCCTTAGCTCATCCTCGCGTGGAGTTAAATTTAAGCTTACTGCCAAGTTCAGGTGTCTCGTATGCCTGTTGTAATTCTACCAAATCATGAACACGTCACAGTAGTCAAAACTGAAAACACTCCAGATAAACTTAAAATCTATTAAAAGCACACAATTGTGGAATACATGAATATATAGCAGCTTACATAAACATAAGCCAGTGCGTTACAGACCAAACCTCGAAGAACGCAAGCACTACACAATGAAACTATATTGCAACTCCTGTAGAGGTGCCAAAACAAAGTCGACATCACAACTCATTCCACTGCAGTGAGTTAATTTCACAGTCTGGTTGTCCAAGTAGAGTGTAGGTTTTTTCCAAACTACATTTTTTATGCTGCTTCTTATATGAACTGTCTATTTCATAAGCTACTAACTTTTCTCACTTGACTGTTATAGACACATGAGCTTGAAGGGCTGACTTCCCACTTATTTGTGACATTTTGTATTACTGTCAAAGATGACAGTAATGGAATGATGCAACGAATTAATCGGTTCATTATCTCAGACAAATACTTTCCTATTATATGGTATAACAACTGTTATTTTTCTAGGCCAAAACAAATTGTCGTAAACTGGCTAAAATTCAAATTTGACTTTTTTTTTGGTTTGAAAAATCTACTTCTTACAGATAGGTAACAAATGAGTAACCCATATTCTCTGCACAGTGTATGGTCACGTGATAAAATAATCAAAAATGGTTAGTATTGATCTAACATAGAAAGAGGAAACACTAATAGACAAAATTGACTCTCAAGATCGACTATCAGTGTACACAGTTGAGCTTAGAGTCCTCCTGTACAATTATATATGGGTTGACAAGCCTAATATTGGCTGTTTAATTCACCATTTTACTATAGATCTCGAAACAGAAAGATGAATACAGTCATGCCAAGTTTCTTATTTAGTGATAAGTGAATGCTTGGAGGAGATCTGCATTTGCACTGCTACAAATATGCACACTACGCATTAGTTAAGACTAACGTAAGGCTGGAATGATTCTTTCACTTCACTCGCCATTTAAATATTCTGTGGTAGGCTTAGAAAGCAAAGGCCACGCCCTTTTGGCTTTAGGAAATGGTATCCATTCTCTGTCAATGAAGCTAGATAGGTATCAGTTTATGGTCAGTTTGTGAACCTTTGGAAGACCAAACATTACATTCGATCGGGAACCACGAGTTTAAAATGAACTTACATTTAAAAAAATGGCGTCTTTGTAGGTAAGCTATACGAAAAAGCATGAAATCTTTCCTCCATTACAAAAGTGATTGTAGAGGGAGTTGAATAAAAAGTTTTAACTTAGAATGATACCATAAAGTACTGTTTGTTTATTAAAGCTAGTCCTTTTTTTATTCCAGAAACAATTCAATTTTCATTCTTCTTTAATACTGAAACTTACTGCTTAAAAGGAAAGAAGACTTCATAGCTTTCTCAAAGGGCTACAGAACAAAGAAGACATTCCTGACAAAATATTCAACTCATTATACTTTTGATGTTCATGACTGGAAATAATGTATGGTCTTCCAAAGATCCATAAAATCGATCTTTTAGATTTATCATGGCATCGTTTGGATCAAACAGTTATAATGCAGAAAAGTTTTTAGTTCCAGTTTTTAAACATGTAAAAAAACTAACAAGGTTTACAGTTTTAACGAAGTTTCACTTGTTAGTGAAGTTAGGTTTTACTTGTTAGTGAAGTTAGAAACATGCATGTTGCTGTTGAATGTTTCATGTCGAATTTCGATACGATTTTGTTGTTCAGAAACGTTGCACTTAAAGAAATTATATAGATACGTGTGATTGTATAAGGTGTAAAGAAGGAGCAACTTGAAACTTGAACAACTCATGTTCTCAAATATAACCACCGTGTTCTCAACGAGAACCTGTATGTTGAAACATGTAGGGTTGCTACAGGCTGTTCTCTTAGTTGCTAATGTGTTTGTGTATGAACAAACCTGGTTCACTCCCTACCTTTAGAGTACAAACCAATTATTTACAAGTGGTACATTGATGACAAATGTTCTATATTTCGTTTCAAATAATATGTACAACCTTTCACTGAGTTCATAGGCTCAAGACAATCAAATTAAAAAATAGGTTAACGACGCTGAAGAGTTCATAGGCTCAAGACAATCAAATTAAAAAACAGGTTAACGAAGCTGAAGAGTTCATAGGCTCAAGACAATCAAATTAAAAAATAGGTTAACGAAGCTGAAGAGTTCATAGGCTCAAGACAATCAAATTAAAAACTAGATTAACGAAGCTGAAGAGTTCATAGGCTCAAGACAATCAAATTAAAAACTAGATTAACGAAGCTGAAGAGTCATAGGCTCAAGACAATCAAATTAAAAACTAGGTTAACGAAGCTGAAGAGTTCATAGGCTCAAGACAATCAAATTAAAAACTAGGTTAACGAAGCTGAAGAGTTCATAGGCTCAAGACAATCAAATTAAAAACTAGATTAACGAAGCTGAAGAAAATCATTCCCTTTCATTTTTAGATGTCTGTTTGTTTGTATTAGCGCAAAGCTACACAATAGGCTATCTGCGCGCTTTCTACCTAGGGGAATCTAACCTCGAATTTTAGTGTTGGGAGTCCGAAAATTTACCGCTGACCATTATGGGGGAAACATTTTTAGATGTAGTTGTTCGAGACTCTCAATGGTTTCTTATTTCTTCCTTACCTAAACAATACTTTCACAAAACATGTTATTACGTGTAGTAGCTTCCCGCCGTCAAGCAATAAACTTAATCTGGTCACACGTCTTCTGACTCAAGCACTAAATATATTTCTTCTAATTAGTTCAATTTTAACTTAGAAATATTTATTTTTCGTGACATGCTATTCCATAATGGATAAAACGCTACTGACAAGTTAACAAAGCATTTCTTAATCAGAAGTTTGAAAAACCTACTAAAATAACCTATAGTTGTACAAGTCATGCCTTATCTGGGACAACAAAGCGTTTCTTGTTTAACCAACGTAAGATAAGAAGGTTTTAAACGGATTTAGCAAAAACGGATTTAATATTAAAGCCGGAGTTGAGTTTAACATACATTTTCATCAAAAAAAAAAAAACCCGGCTAGTCCAATGGTTTCAACCTATTTTATGCCCCTTCTTTCCAATCAGACTGCCCCCCTCCCAGTGGCACAGCGGTATGTCTGCGGACTTACAACGCTAGAAACCGAGTTTCGATACTTGTGGTGGGCAGAGCACAGTTAGCCCATTGTGTAGCTTTGTGCTTAACTTCAAACAAAATAAACAAATCCAATCAGACTTTTTCAGCCAGCTGCGTACCCCTAAATCATATAACATATAAATAATAATAATAAAAGATAAAGTATAAAATGAAAACTTAAAGTGGGATTTATATTAATAAAAAGGTAAATCAAAGGAAGAATAATAGCGTGTGTCAACAATGTCCGAACGCATATAACATATAAATAATAATAATAAAAGATAAAGTATAAAATAAAAACTTAAAGTGGGATTTATATTAATAAAAAGGTAAATCAAAGGAAGAATAATAGCGTGTGTCAACAATGTCCTAACGCATATAATATATAAATAATAATAATAAAAGATAAAGTATAAAATAAAAACTTAAAGTGGGATTTATATT
>NW_013666302.1:436097-446863 GCF_000517525.1 Limulus polyphemus
AAACTGTCTTCCAATTTTGAGGCGTTGGGTTTATTTCCTTTTGAATTTTTTCAAAGATTCTCGCATAGTCCCAGAAACGTATTCGCGAACCCCTAACTCCTAGCGTTTATGTATATTTCACGAATATATGTACGGTGATTGTCAGGCTGCCTGTATCGGAAAACACAATCGTTATCGTGTTTGCTGTTATCTGAGAGTGTCCTTACAGACCGGTAACGTACTTTCAAGTAAAACTTACTTCACCAGCCACAGACAGAACTCTCGACACCAGATCTTTCAGTCATATTTCACAATTTGAGCTACTGATAAAATAGATGTGGAGTTTCTAGTAAGAGTAAGTTTATTAACAAGAACTGACTGTACTCTTTAACTTGATCATAATCTTCATTCGCTCTCAACTTTTTTAATGTTTTAAAACTTAGTTTATTATTTCTCGTTATTTGTTTGATATAAAACTAATTTGGTCTTACTACCTTGATTTTAACACAATTTAATCATATTTCTTCTCTCCAGTTGCCATTACTACTTTGATTTTAACAGCAATCTATGTATATTGGTTCTCTCTATTTCCGTTACTACCTTGATTTTCACAACAATGTATGTATATTTTTTCTCCAGTTGCCATTACTACCTTGATTTTCACAACAATTTATGTATATTTCTTTTCTCCAGTTGCCATTACTACTTTGATTTTAACAGCAATTTATGTGTATTTATTCACTCCAGTTGCCATTAGTACTTTGATTTTAACAGTAATCTATGTATGTATATTGGTTCTCTCTATTTCCCATTACTACCTTGATTTTCACAACAAGTTATGCATATTTCTTCTCTCCAGTTGCCATTACTACTTTGATTTTAACAGCAATCTATGCATATATTGGTTCTCTCTATTTCCCATTACTACCTTGATTTTCACAACAAGTTATGCATATTTCTTTTCTCCAGTTTCAGTTACTACTTTGATTTTATCAGCTATTTATGTATATTTCCTCTCTCCAGTTGCCATTACTACCTAAATATTAA
Source organism: Limulus polyphemus (assembly GCF_000517525.1). Classification (NCBI taxonomy): domain Eukaryota; kingdom Metazoa; phylum Arthropoda; class Merostomata; order Xiphosura; family Limulidae; genus Limulus; species Limulus polyphemus. The sequence continues at coordinate 437,124 of NW_013666302.1, forward strand.
CAACAATTTATATATATATTACTTCTCTCCAGTTGCCATTCCTACCCAGATATTAACAACAATTTTTATATATTTCTTCTCTCCAGTTGCTATTAATATGTTTTCTCAATATCGTGATACTGAATACTATTCCCGTTTTCCGAGATTTGTCCATATGTTCTATTTTCCAACCAGCTTAATTTTATATATTAAACGAAGCCTGATAATGACCGAAACGTTGATTTTGACTTTAAAATTATAAATCATTGAGCTCTACGTGTGTAACTTGCATGATTTGTAATTAATCAATATTTTTCTCTGCGTCTTTTTTAATAAACTAAGGATAATAATGACCAACACATTAATTTTGATGTTAAACATATAAACCATTGAGCTTTATTTCTGTCTAAGTTTCATGATTTGTAATTGCTAATGTATTTTCTTCTGCGTCTTTTTAACTAACATTCTGATGTTGATCAAAACGTGGGTTTTGGCGTTAAAGTATAGATCATTGAGCTTCATGATTTGTAACTACATTGTGGAAAACATAAAGTTTTCTTTGGATTTCTTGCTTATATTGGTTTATATTACACAATGTTTTTGTGACATTTATTTTGGTAAGTTAAAAATGGGTACGTTACCTATAAGTAACATTGGTAAATTGAGGAACCAATATAAATAATTACGTGGTTCATTTACACTGTTACCTGGAGGTAAGAGCATTCAACTACAGAATAGAAGCGTTTGTATGTGTATTAAGCAACAAAGATAGACTTGTTACCTACGTTACAATGTGCAACAGAGGGTTAATAACCTAAGCTTGATTATGACCAAAGTTTGATGGTCAAAACTTCGTGCTATGTGTATTAGTTTGAGCATAACAAACATGTATGTTATTTTGTTTATTTTAACAAACTGAAATGTCGTGTATACATGGTTGAGTATGTTATATTAAAATACTTTTAAATATGCAAATCAGCAAGTTACGTGACAACTAGCGCCGAGATAAAGTTGCGGTGGAATGGTATGCATCAGTACCACAACTTAATATTGTTTGGCACATATAGATAGCGTGATGCCTCCGAAAACTGATCGTTTTGGGGAAGAATATGTAACAACCCCTTACCACACAGAATATTCATACAATCAAATCATTAAGGTATGTTTAGATCATGCGTTTAGAATTTCCACGGCGGGGATATCCATTATACTTAATAGCATTGGAAAACGAATTTGGATCAACGTGGGGAACCAGGACAATCCAGAAAGAAACCTGCAACAAGTTGTGTCCCGGTCGTAGTAAGCAAAATGTAAAGTATTGTAACAGGTTGGAATACACGAACACAGAGATCAATTGCAAACGCCGTCAACGTGTCTCAAGCATCAGTATGGAATATAATTTAACGGATCTCCGTCTAGAAAATTGACACAAGTTGCTTCCATGACATATCAACTCAACCGTCGCATACATAACCCAAGCACCTGGAGAAAGAAACGGGTCTTTATACTATTCCATAAAAAGAAATACTTCAATCGGACTGTTGAACGGCCATTAGGAAATCGTTGGTCCTCGTACACTGTACAGATAATAGAAAGTTACAGGGTGGAGAGGTGTGCTTTGAACAAGACAGCCTTACGAGGGAAAATTTTGCAATGGAGTGTACTATATAATCAACCTCTGTTTATATATATGAATAAATAATATTATGTGTATAGAAATGCATAGGAACATATTGTATATTTAACACTCAAGTATATATATTGATATTTTAATTCCACAGCAGTATAAAAGAATATTTGTACATATATTTATAACCGTATAAAAGATAGCGTAAGCTGTTTGGGAAGAATATCTTCCCAATTTTTTGCTCTTTTCAAGATATGACAAACTTAAAATTATTCACTCACAAATTGAGAAGCTCGAAATTTCTCACGAAGTTAGTGTTTTCCAGAACAGTTTGTTTACTGTGAAACCTGAAAAGCGGCAAAAATATAAGACAACCCAACTGTAAACCATTTTCAGTGGGAGATCTTGTTACCATGTAGTATGCTATATATATTTATCTTCGTGATATATTCTCTTTACTCATCTGGCAGGCAGGCCTTGACGTTCTGTAATAGAACTTTCAAAAGGCAAACGAACAAACATACCGAGGGGTTTATTTAAATCCGGGTGTGTTCGGTTGAACCAGTTTGTTTCGGCTACTTGAACTGGCTTTAAGTGTATTCACTAAATTCATTCCATTCGTCTTTTGTCTGTTTGTTTTTCTTCCTCTTTTTTTCTTTTCTACTTTACAATGCTGGTAAACACACTTTAGTTAAAGCTTTTTGTATTCCTTGCTTTCTAGAACTATTTGTTTCTGTGTTTCAAAAGCGTTAAAGGTCATAATTTGATCATCTGACAAAACACACAGAATTGTAGATGGTGTTATGAGTTCCATACTAATTTGTATTATAGAACCAAAGTACTAATCTCACTGAAGTACAGGTTAAAATTCGAGGTACGGTGAAGCAACTGTGATGTGAAACAAGTTTAATAAAATGCTATGTGAAACAAGTTTAATAGAATGATATGTGAAACAAGTTTTTATCAAAAGAAATAGTTTTATAAGTTTAATAAATATAACTATTTTCAAAGTATAGAAAACGTTTTTTTTATATTACGTGAAAAGACACGCATTCAGTAGATCATGTTAAACTGATTTACAACTTACGAGGTTGTATCAGACATGTGACTTATAAACAAAATAAAATAAATCTATCAAAACAATGTGAATAATAACATTTCTTAAATGCGTTAATTGTTACCACGTGGTCTCTTTTTTTTTACTTTATTGTGATTTCATCATTTTTTATTAAAGAAAAGAATATGGACAAAATATTAGTAATTGATTTTTACATATACATCATTGAATCATTGATAATTTGTTATGCATACATGATTTCTTTATAGCGAATAAATTATGGCACGAATGTATTTTGAGAGTCCAATTTTCCAAGTTAATTTTTTGGAAATTCTGGAAATAATTTTTTCATGATATTTATTCAGCAATTGTTGATCCTTACAACACTGTGTGCTTCAGTACATTGTTTTATCGAATGTCTGTTGCAGTGTTTAATGTCAAGATATTATTTTTTAATCCCTTTAGTGCTTTTAATAGTTTATTTCAGAATATTGTTACAAAAAACATGTAAATTCATGTTAGGCTTATTTTTGGACATTGTTTTGTAAAATTTGTTTAATTCTTTAAATATTTTCAGAATTTGTAGTGCAAACTGGAAGTATCTAGACATTTTGATAATGAAATTATTATAAAACGACCTTTACTCTCCAAATAATGATAAATAACTCCTTATTTCAGCCAACGTTTCGCTATTACGGCTTCATCAGGGCTGGTAGTACGAAACATTGGCTGAAATAAAAGGTTTTTATCATTATTTCTGGAGAGTAAAGGTAATTATTTAAACAACAACTGTTATGGTCTATACGCCTTTCACAAGTAAGTGAATTATAATTCTTTAAATATTTAGCTACAGTTTATTGTTTCTTTAAGCGTTAAACTTTTGTATTTTTTAACTTTATATATTGTTTCTTCAAGAGTAAAATTATTGAACTTTTGACTTCAGAATTGTTTTAGTAAAGAGTTACTATTCTTCAAATGCTTTATTGCGAAACGTTTTTATCAAGATATTTAAATTAATCATTTATTTGTCGTGTCTGACTAAACGAAACGTATTCATCAAATGTTAGATCACTCCAATGATTGACTTTGTTTCTTAAAATATTAAATTATGATAATGTATGATTAAATAATATTTTTTCCACCAGAGACTAGTTTTTAATATCTGACTTCAAAACATCGCTTTATCAAATATTAAGCTATTTTAACTTTTTATTCAGAATATTATGGTGTACGATATCTTAAATTATTGACTTGTAATGTTTCACATCAGTACTTAAGATTTTATTTAAGATTAGAATCTCATAATATTTGACTTCAGGACGTTCTTTCTTTAGCCAATGATTTTATGTAATGTTTTATTTAAGGGAATTGTTTGAACTTAGAATATTGTTTCAGAAACTATAATATTCTCGATATTGTTTTATTAAATATAAAAATCATATTAATCAATATTATCTTATCAAATGTAAGATTATTATAATGATTGGCTTGAGGATAGTGATTCATCAAATGTTGAACACTTGTGATAAAGGATCTAGATAGATGTTATTTCTTTAAATAAAAAAGTTTCACGGCAGGATTTTGTTTTAACCAAAGTGTCGCTTAAGATGTTGTTCAAGATAAAACATGCTAAATACTTCTAATAATCGACTTCAAGGAATGTTTTCAACAAAAATTTAATTCTTGAAACTTTTACTTCAGGATATTATTTTATAACTAGCGTATAGCCCATCAAAACTGACGGGGTAAGTACTACCATCCCCACCCCATAGTATAGCCTAACCTCACATTTCATAGCTAACTAAAATAAATAAATTTTGCGAATTTGTGAGCCAATCAAATATAAGATGATTCATGAAATGAATTCGTGGCGTATTCATAGAATATTATTGGTAAAAATTAGTTAGATTAATAACTTCTAGTACCTAGAAAATCGAGTGCGTTTTGGTAACACTACGTTCCAACAATGGCTTTTATGTCACATTGCTTAGCAACAAAAGTATAACCTAATATTGTTGTTAGTCTATATACTGAAAGTATAAAATGAAATCTATAGACAACAAAACTGGAAAACTATTTGTTGATTTCTTAATTAAGAGTTTCCGTTGGTTAAAGAGGTTTTTTTTTTATTATTAAAAACGTTGGTGATTCTAGTTTGATTTTTAAGTTTAAAATTCAATCGATATTTTTACTTTCATGATAAATTTTATGCACTTCGCTCCAGGCTAGGTGATCCCAACACTCTTTACACTTATAAGGTCTCACGGAACCCCCCCCCCTCCCCTTCAAGTCCCCTTGCACTCCCGTCACTAAAATTGTAATGGGAAAAAGTAATCGAACTATTTTATTTGGATTAATGAATTTTGGCTTTTATGACTCCTATTTCGAGAACTCAAGCGAGACGTGATACACACTGGCTTTTATATAGGTTAGATAAATTTTGAGTTATTTAAATATTTGACTTGGAAATATTCTTTTGTACAATGTATACTCTTGCATTGCTCGAGCTTCTTGATATTGCTACCTCCAATATGGAATTCTTTAAACGTTTTACCTTAAGTTTTTGTTTAATAAAATATACAATTCTTAAAGTGTTTGATTTTAAAATCTTTAATGAAGCATTCAGTTCTTATAGTGCTTACTTTCATGAAACGTTAAATCCTTGTAGTGCTTACTTTCATGAGATTCTTTCATGAAACGTTAAATCTTTTTTTGACTTTAGTATATTAAGAGCCATCATACGGAAAGTTATTTAAATACTTGATTTCAGGACTTTTCTTATTTTGTGAAATGCAATATTCCTATAAAGTTTCGTTCTATATTTAATTTCTGTAGTGCATATTGGTGTACAGAAGAAATATTGATACTTGAAATAAACGACCTTATGACACCAAAATGTTGTTTTTATTTAGACACTCAACATTTCGCTTTACAGTTTCTTCAGGAGGGTTTACTAAAACATAAACCGAAACTGGTGTTATAAGATCGTTTATTTCTACTATTAAGTTTCGTTCTTGATTTTGTTTTTATAAAATGTAACAACTCCTTAATGTTCTGTTTCAGGATATCGATTCGTCATATAGTGGTTGATTTTCGTATTATGTTTTATCAAACGTAAAATTCCTTTAGAATTTTGTCTCAGGAAGTAATTTCTTCAGTTGTTAAATTTTGAAATGTGTAATTACAGAATGCTTTTATCGAATGTTACATTATCTTAATATTTAAATTTTTATCGTTTTTTCTGGATGAATACACACACAAAAATAACCTTATATTATTCCATAGAATTTTATTTATTTATTATTCTCCAATATTTCGGCTAACGGTTTCATTAAGGACATAATATACCAACATTAACGTAGAGAGTTAGTTACACAGAAGTAGTCCAACCTTAGCCAACTGTCTGTTTATTGGTGATAAACCCATGCGGACAAAAATAAAATAAATAAAAAATACCACAATAATTCAGAATACGAAATGAAAGATTTAGGGCACGTGTTCTTAACCAAGAATTACCAAAAAAATAAAAATAAGAATTGCTATGTATTACAATTTCTAATAGCCTAAAACTGAGTTAAATTGTAATTTAGATTTAGTAGTTAAATAAATACCGATATATGTCCAATTTATGATATTTGCCAACAAGATTGATACACACAGTTTTATTTTAATTCGAATTTATTATAATATGCAGACAATAATACAATTTTCAATAATGGTTATTACAAATAGTTATTACAGACAATGATTTATATACAAACGTTTTACAAACTTACAAGCATTATAAAGTCCTCTTTCTAGTCTGGAACTTCCTTGATGTTTTATCGAGGGTTCACAATGAGGGAGTTAATTTTGAGTTGACGTAGGTACAATTCACTTCATAAGCGTTATAACAATCACATTTATAGCTTCCGAAGTTTGTAGTACACCAGCTATAGCAAACCAATAATAAATACTGTTTTTAGGCGCGTCGGTTATATCTATAGGCGTGTCGAAACTTCAGCTTACGTAACAATACTAACACGTTACACTAGCGTTTACGTACAAATATCGATATTAAAACACACGCATATATATATATAAATAATAGTAAATCCGTCACAAAATAAAGTGTATATAAATCAAAATCAGAATAATATTTAATTTACAAACGATCAACAACTGTTAATTTCAACTGAAAAGTGTAGGAAACGTAATACTTTCATAAAACCTTGGTGTAAGAGTGGAACTGAAATGCATTATGGGTAAATTTAATATCAAGGTGATATTCAAAACAAGGAAACCCTATGAAAATGATTTAAAATTAATAAGGAACAACATGAAAAAATATTAAACAGACACAAAGCTACACAGTGGGCTATCTGTGCTCTGCCCGCCACGGATATCGAAATCTGGTGTTTGGCGTCGTAAGCCTGCAAACTTGTTGCTCAGGCACCGGGGAGTTAGCCATACACAAAGAATCATGAAACAGAAACCTTCGTTTTCTCTGCACAATATCAGTTTTAAATGGATTTTACTTATGAACGCAAGTGTGTGTTACTAAGGTTCATGCAAATTAAATAGAATTATCGACTGAAGAAGTAATGAAGGTAATACAATTATATATTCGTTGATTACTTCATTTCAATATCCAACAGCTTATAAAACTGATCATCCATAGAGTCTGAATATTTCTTTTGTTTGAAGACAGGCTCTATCAGAGGATTTCCAGAAAAGGGAGAGCAAGCAAATAGAAAACTACGTGGTAAGATAACCACGTGGAAGTGACAGTAACACTTGCCGACGTAAAGCAGAATCGTTAGTGCCATGGTGCGTACCTCGCTGGCTGTTAACAAACATTTCGTAAAGCAGCTATCAACCAGGATGTCACTACCACCCGACAACAGATCACTTGTCAAGCCTCACACTCTGGGGCGGAAAGATAGCAATTATAGATAGATGGGAATTATAATATACACGATAATACGGGGTACGTAAACAGAGAGAACGATGTGTGGTAAAGTTTAGATAGACAGCGGTCCACATCGTGCCTTAGCATCATATTGTTGACCAAGTTGATTGAAAACTTTGATTGGGGCTTTCCTTCTGTTGTCAAATAATTTTTCACGAGAATCACATTCACTTATAGAAAACACCTTTATCGTCTAACTTGTTGATACCTCCTGTTTCCTTAGTAATTCTCGTACATTTCTTTTCTTCAGTGACAACACTTTTGTTGTCTTTGTTAGCTCACAAGTCCTCATTTCGTATAAGCTATTTTAAAATCGTCTCCCGGTGAATCAGTGGGAAGTTTATACAAATGAACCATTCGAGTCTCCTCTCGGTGGACAGAGGGCCTATTGTATAACTTTTTATTAAGAAGAACCTGCATTTTTAAACGCGTATTTGCAATAACGGAAGAATAGGGAACTTTTTGGTATGAGGCGGGATTTATTTTCGAATTTAATATTTCGTTGTTATCTGTAAAATGAACCACGAGTTCGTACGCTTTACTGAGAATTTGAGAAAGATCATCATATTTGAAATTTATACCAGGAAAATTCCCCCGTTATCTTATCAGGGTTTTATTATTTACATTGTCATTACGAGACCATATATATTATTTCAGTATAAATGAGACTGATCTGGAAAGAAATGTTTCGATAATTTTGTAGACTTTCATTCAGCATTTCAGCCTTTCTGTTATCATATTAAATCATCTGTTTCTAAATACTTTATTTTTGTACCGTTAGGTGGTTTTCTGTATTTGTTACAGAAGTATTTTTGGCTACATTTTTTAAATCACACATTCGTCGGACTTGTGCTTAATATTTCAACGTACGATAATCATCAGTTGATCTGGTGATATTTCGCAAGCGTAGAAACTAAATTTTACTGTAATAGCTAAGTAATTATTTCCAGTTTAAAGCACGATGTTCCAGTTTGTAAGAAAAAAAGGACGATGTTTAAAAAGGGAACTAAAAAAGGAGACTAAAGTAACTATTTTGTAATGGTGTTAGTAAACAAGATCAGTATATTTGAGACTAAAGTAACCATTTTGTAATGGTGTCCTCAAATATACTGATCTTGTTTACTAACTGAAAGTAACTATTTTGTAATGGTGTCAGTAAACAAGATCAGTATATTTTCAAGTAGCGAATTTGTAATAATTACACTATTTGTCAGTGTTTCTTCTTAGCAAATCATGTCACATTCCAACTTACAACTGGGAAATATTTATCAGAAAGATGCTTAATTAACCATGTTAAAATGACGGGCAACATTTTTTTACATCCAAAAGCAATGATATCATATCTTGTGTGGCAAATATCATAATGATAATATTTTAACTTTTATTATAGCACTAAAACAAATATCTCACCTATACTCAAACTTCAAGTTCAGAGTCAAATAATCTGGTTCTAATTATAGTATTTTGGCGCTTGTGTATAAAGTTAAAATCATAAATAATATTCAACGTTAAACTGGTACACAATTAAAAACATTTTATTTAGGCCTATCTATGGCCTTCAAAAAGTTGACGACTCTAGAAGTTTCGACGTTACAACGTCATCCTCAGGAGTGAATTACAAGACAATTGCCAATGTATTTAAAAAGTTGGCCCGGCATGGCCAGGTGGTTAGGGCGCTCGACTCGCATCTGAGGGTCGCGGGTTCGAATCCCCGTCCCACCAAAGATGCTCGTCCTTTCAGCCGTGGGGACGTAATAATGTGACGGTAAATTCCACTATTCGTTGGTAAAAGAGTAGCCCAAGAGTTGGCGGTGGGTGGTGATGACTAGCTGCCTTCCCTCTAGTTTTACACAGCTAAATTAGGGACGGCTAGCGCAGATAGCCCTCGTGTAGCTTTGCGCGAAATTCAAAACAAAAAATTTAACAAGCTATAAAGTAACCATGAAGTTTATAATCCACATTCTAGCTATAAGTGTGCAACTTTCAAAGTAACTATGAAGTTTATAATCCACATTTTTATCATAAATGTGTAACTTGATATTTATGTTCAATTTATTAATTAATTATAATTTTTAATTCAATTAACTGTCATCGAAATTATTGTAACGGATGCATTAATGAAAACC
>NW_013666302.1:447606-449508 GCF_000517525.1 Limulus polyphemus
CTCTAAGTGTGCAACTTTCAAAGTAACCATGAAATTTATAATCCACATTCTAGCTCTAAGTGTGTAACTTTCAAAGTAACCATGAAATTTATAATCCACATTCTAGCTATAAGTGTGCAACTTTCAAAGTAACTATGAAGTTTATAATCCACATTTTTATCATAAATGTGTAACTTGATATTTATGTTCAATTTATTAATTAATTATAATTTTTAATTCAATTAACTGTCATCGAAATTATTGTAACGGATGCATTAATGAAAACCATGAAAATAGCAAACTGTTTATTATATCTCAAAGCAAATGATTGTGGAACGTTACAATTTTCCGCATTGATCTTTCATGATGCTCATTTTGTTTTCTAACCAAGATATATTTTATATTACAGGCAATATATATATATACTAGCAATTACTATTTCAACAAGTTATCTAATGGGTTTCAGTTATAATATCGTGAGATGATCTAATTACAAAAAAAAAAAAACACTTATGAACAAGGTGGTGTAAAAAGAGGCTATTATTGTCCTAGTATCAAAGTAAATCATAAAATCAACGAGGTTTCACAATCCGAAACTGCCCACAACCATAACACAGTTCACACCATGATAACGAAGAACCCACTTATAAGAAAATAAAAGTTTTGAGACGGCTTAACTGTGTAATGAAATTTTTTAATTATAAATGTACGACGTTTCGACACGATTTTGCCGAAACGTCGTACATTTATAATAAAAAATCTTCATTACCCAGTCAAGCCGTCTCAAAACGTTTATAGTTCAAACCATTTTACGGTATGCATATATATATAATATAGAGGCATATGTTGACACTTGTCAAATATTTATACGATGCCCTTATGCGATAAAAAAAGAAAGAAATTGTGAGGTGGTCGTTGTTTCACAGAAGGGTGGTAACCGGAGGTAGTGCCGCATCTTCCACTGAAAGTAGTCTTAACGGAACAACAAATGAAAGAAACCCTGGGGGCCCTCGGGCTGAGGGAGGAGATATCTAAATATAGATCTCTCACTAACCTGTTCATTTGATTAAACTTACGTCTTCTCGTTAACCGGGAACTGCTAACAGATTGGCGCCTTACCAGTGAAAGTGGGTTTTCTCGGGGTACTCCCGTTATCCCCCACATCAAACTTTTGGCATAGGATTTATAGATTTGTTTTGTTTGTGATTTAAGCACAAAGCTACACAATGCGCTATTTGTGCTCTGCCCACCACGGGTATCGAAACCCGGAGTCTAGCGATGTAAGTCCGCAGACATACCGCTGTGCCACTGGGGGGCGGATTTATAGATCCTCGCCGCCCTGAAGGACCATTCGTCTGAGATTGGTCGTTTATTACTAGTTTATTATTTCAGTTTATTCTCTTATCCGTTTATTAATCTCATCGAATTCTCAGTTCTTTCAACTCATCTACAAATCAGCCCCCAAACTTTTAGAAATCAGGCTCACATCACCTCTTATTCACGAGTGGGGCGAAGGAAGATTGCTCAATTTTCGAGCACCCCGATGATTTACTGTTGTAAAATAATGAATTACATCGAAATAATTGCTAGAAACACATGCATTCATTTGATTACAATGTTACACCCGTCGTTCAGAAACTATTATGTAAACAAGTCCTTTAAAAATGTACATATTATACATCTCGAAGTCTAGAAAGACTTTTGTACAACACACAGCCAAATGCATATCCTCCACGTGACACTAATTATATGGAAGTGAAGATCCTGCTCATCTTTGTTGTCTCATTTTTATTTTGAGTGTTTTTTCGAAGTTAAAATCGTAAATAATATTCAACGTTAAACTGGTACACAATTAAAAACATTTTATTTAGGCCTATCTATGGCCTTCAAAATGTTGACGACTCTACATGTTTCGACGTTACA
>NW_013666302.1:450430-452680 GCF_000517525.1 Limulus polyphemus
GAAAGAACAGATCATCATGTAGTTACCTGAGACAGTAAGGAAGCATCATTACCTGAAAAAGTAACAAATCATTCTCTAGCTACCTGAAAGAGTAACGAATCATCATTTAGTCACTTGAGACAGTAAGGAGTTATCATGTAGCCCTCTCAGCGATTCAATGACCTGTAACGATAAAAATTGAGTTTCGATACCTGTCGTGGGCATAGCACAGATAGCCAATTGTGTAGCTTTGTACTTAACAACAAACAAACAGAATCATGTAGTCTCCTAAGACAATAAAGAATCATCATGTAGTCATTTGTTGTGTATTCATCTCAAATATCAGACTGTATTAAACTTTACAGTGTGGAATGAGTTATTGTGTATTTAGCTCAAATATCAAGACTGTATTAAACTTAGATAAATGGAATGAGCTGTTGTGTATTTACCTCAGATATTGAGGTATCGAATAGTTATATTGATATAGTGGATACTTGCCACGTAATATTGTTTTTACCAAAAATCTGTTTATGATCGGTAGTTTAAAGTCAGAGTCTATTACCAACAGTGAAAATTGAAAGGTAAAACTATGTTGTCACCAGAATAAAATTGTGTTTGTTAACCTCTGGCGACTGAAGAAAATGAGTAGGCTTGTAAGGTGTAGTAGATTCCAAAATGTATGCCAACTGATCGAATTCCTCAACAGTAATTCGTGTTCGAATAAGACTGACCTCACCAAAATCTATTATTTCAGATTTAATCTCAGTCGATGACTGGAAGCGTTTGATGAGGTCTGATAAGATGCACTTTGCCTTCTCTGTTCTGATGCTATAGTAAAAGTATTGGGAAAATTTCTTGAAGGCAATTTGACTCTTATTTTATTTTACCGGTATGCAAGTTGCTGGAGGTGATGTAATTGTGTGGGGGTGGTTGAGTGGGTTGCTGGGGGACTATGACCTCAGGCAGGCATGTTTTTTAAATTTCATCTATCTATATATATTTATACAGCAGAGTTACTAGATCTCAATTTGATTGAGTATTTTTGAGTTTATTTTTAATGTTGCGTTGCCCACATTTGTGAACCGTTTGCTGACCATATCTTTTTACGGTGGGCTGCAGGTGGACAAGGCATCTTTCAGCATTTTGTAGAATCTATACCACATCGACTCCAGGCTATTATTACCACAAAAATAGACTGTTTAGCCTGATACTAGGCGTATGTCGTAATAAAATGGCAATTAGCATATATGTTCATTTCATATTGTGAAATATTGGGTTGTTATATATTTACCTCAAATTGCTTTGTATGAAATGAGTTTATATGATATTCATATACATTTATTTTAAGAAGACTTTTTAGTGTTTTCTCTAAAAATATAAGTATGTTATACATATTAGGCCTTTACTATCCCGAGTTTTATTTTCTGAAATTCAAAGTAATCCATAGCAAACCCCCCTCAGCAAAGATGCTAATTCTATTGTATTTAATGTGATTTTTTGCAAGGATTGTTATGTCCCTCATGGCTTGGTAACGGTTATGTGTACCTAGAAGTTTTGTAACGTAAGGCTGATTTAGCGATCGACTAAGTACAGTTTAATAGTGAATAAATGATTGTTGTGTTAACTGTAGTTTCTTTTCTCTAACTTGGAAGGGTGGGGGACCCTAAGATCCACCCTATATTTGATCATAGAATGGGGGTTTATGAAAACCAGGACCCTGTTGCATAGTCAAGCGTAGCTATTGTTCTAGTGAAACACAACCACTGTTCTAGTGAAACACAACTACTGGTCAAGTGAAATACAACCACTGTTCTAGTGAAATACAACCACTTTTCTAGTGAAACACAACCACTGTTCTAGTGATACACAACTATTGATCAAGTGAAATACAACCACTGTTCTAGTGAAACACAACTATTGGTCAAGTGAAATACAACCACTGTTCTAGTGAAATACAACCACTGTTCTAGTGAAACACAACTATTGGTCAAGTGAAACTCGACTTTTGGTCTAGTGAAATATGACTTTTGGTCTAGTGAAACACAACTATTGGTCTAGTGAAACACAACTATTTGTCTAGTGAAACACGACTTTTGGTCTAGTGAAACACAACTCTTGGTCTAGTGAAACACAACTCTTGGTCTAGTGAAACTCGACTTTTGGTCTAGTGAAACACGACTATCGTTCTGGTCATACATATCTACTGTTCTAGTGAAACACGACTATTGTTCTAGTCATACATATCTATTGTTCTAGTGAAACGCGGCTGTT
>NW_013666302.1:453610-454523 GCF_000517525.1 Limulus polyphemus
CTAGGGAAACGCGGCTGTTGTTCTAGCCATACATATCTATTGTTCTAGTGAAACACGACTATCGTTCTAGTCATACATATCTACTGTTCTAGTGAAACACGACTATCGTTCTAGTCATACATATCTATTGGTCTAGTGAAACACGACTATTGTTCTAGTCATACATATCTATTGTTCTAGTGAAACACGACTATTGCTCTAGTCATACATATCTATTGTTCTAGTGAAACGCGGCTGTTGTTCTAGCCATACACTGCTATTTTCAGAGTCAAACATTTTCCCACTTAGTTTTCTTTATTGTTAGAAATAAACAGATTGTAGTTTCCTTTACTGAAAACGTTTACTAAGTTACAGAGATTAAAGTACATTAGGTCATCAACTTATCTATAACTTTTACCATTATTCTAATAACTAATTGAACTGTTTCGTCCTTCTCATGATCTGGAGTCGTATCTCCAACTCTGTAGTAATCAGTTTCACAGATTCTACTTATTGTAAGATCTGAAGCTATTCTACTCAGAGTAAGGTCTGAAGCTAGATTCTACGTATTGTAAGATCAGATTCTAGGTTTTACTCAACGTAAGATCTTTAGATGGATTCAACTCACTGTAAGATCTAATTTTAGATTCTACTTAGTGTAAGATCTAATTTTAGATTCTACTTAGTGTAAGATCTAATTTTAGATTCTATTTAGTGTAAGATCTGAAGCAAGATTCTAGTCACTGTAAGACCTGAAGCAAGATTCTAGACACTGTAAGATCTGAAGCAAGATTCTAGTCACTGTAAGATCTGAAGCAAGATTCTAGTCACTGTAAGATCTGAAGCAAGATTCTAGACACTATAAGACCTGAAGCAAGATTCTAGACACTGTAAGATCTGAAGCAAGATTCTAGACACTGTAAGATCTGAAGCA
>NW_013666302.1:455505-467026 GCF_000517525.1 Limulus polyphemus
GAAGCTAGTTTCTAGTCACTGTAAGATCTGAAGCTAGTTTCTAGTCACTGTAAGATCTGAAGCTAGTTTCTAGTCACTGTAAGATCTGAAGCTAGATTCTTGTCACTGTAAGATCTGAAGCTAGATTCTTGTCACTGTAAGATCTGAAGCTAGATTCTACTAACTGTATGATATGAAGCAAGATTCTGTTCAATATAAGATATGAAGCTTGGTTATTTTCACTGTAAGATCTGATTCTTTTAGTTAAATGATAGTGGAAGAAATAAAAAATGAGCGATATTTGGAGTAGATATTAGTAACCATTGTTAATGTAATACGATCTAATAAAGTTTATATATACGTACACTTAATCGTGACAGACAATAAATACATCCCCGATGGGAAAGCGGGAAATCTACGGAGTTACAACGCTAAAGTAGTCCGAGGTTCGATTCCTCGCGGTGAACAGAGTAGAGAGCCCAATATGGCTTTGCTATAAAACAAACAAAATAAATACAAACACGAGAAAGATCTTACTTCATCTTTAGAGTTAAATGTTCTGTGTTCTCATGCCTTCGTGTGAATATAAGATACAACATGCAGCATGTTTCAACATGAAATAACGTGTGTCTCGAATACATTATAACTGTCGTATAAACACATATACATAACTGTTTCTTGGTACATATATTGTTACTGGTTGGTTGACATGTGGCATAAGATATGTTAATGTTGTTCTTTGAAAAGAAACACACGTGAAGCAGGAGGTAATCTTCCATAAATCTTAATATAGATATAATACACAAATATATATATCTACATACATATAGGTCAAACATTTAAATTTTGCACATTGAGTCACGTTTCGTTTACACACGCACGCCATGTGCTTAGACAAATCAATACAAATAAATTACACTGTAGAACAGGAGTTATATGAAAGATAAATAAGGATTTCTGTGATACTGTATTCTTATAAATATTAAGCTGTCGATCTAGCAACTTTAACTGGATCTGTTCGATTCTAAGTGCAATATTGAGGTGTGTGAAAACAGTTAAATCTACGATCACTTGATTTTCGAACTTTCTCCATCACGGTGGTCTTCTCACCACGCGTACTTTGTAGTTTCTCGTGCAGTAAGGATGTATAGTTTGTAATACTTACCTGTTGGTTACCATCAATCGGAAGGTAATCTTTTCTCTAGCATTTATGGAGAGTTTTGATGGTTATTTGCGGATCTAACAGTTGTGACCGATCGCATAGACGCACTGTTTTGTAGCCTGAAAAGTTTGGCAAGTGTCTGGAGCATACCAGTCAACTGTGTATTTAGTGATACTAACTTTCACAGTGAAGTGTTTGTTTGTATTTCTTTACCACGTTCTACCCTGTATTTGGAGGTACGTGGGACAGGCACCACTGCTCGACACTAGCCCATTGTGCGAACCGTAGCCATCTAAACTGTTATGAGAGGTGAGACCAGGGCTAGGATTAGTCTCTGCGGGCTGTGGTATCAAGTGAGAGCGGCCAACTGCGATATTTGTGGGACACAAATCGCCGAGGTACGATGAACCTTGAAGGGTGGTCCGTATTTGGTGTGGCTGAGATAACTGAAGCTCTGTGGTAGCATTGGCATTACTACCGTTGGTAGAAGTCCCGTCGTGGTCTCCCGAACTGGTAGAACAAGGCTTGCCGTCCTTAACCAGCACGGGTATGGCGACTTTTCTTGGCGAATGCTGGTGAGACTGTTGAGTTTGCTGCTCAGCCATGGCCTTCTCTTTAGCCTGTCTTTTACACTTGTAGCGGTGGTTTTGAAACCATATTTTCACCTGATTGGGGGTAAGATGGATCATACCGGCCAGATGTTCTCTTTCAGGGGCCGACAGATATTTCTGCTGCTTGAACCGTCGTTCTAACTCGTACACCTGTGCTTGGGTAAATAAGACTCGCCGCTTACGGCGTTGCGTCAGTGGAAACTGGACCCCTGAAACCACTGCCTTGTTCTCGGCTGCTGTAGCTACACTACAAGTACCGAAGGTCGGCATGTTCATGTTGGACATGGGCATTCCGGGAGACGAGCCCATCAAACGAGAAACTGTTACGAATAAAAAAAAATTCAAATGTACACATGTGCTTAAATACAAAATCTCTACATCATTACCAAAGTTTATCTAATCTGTGTTGTCCACTTCAGGTTTCATTGCTAAAAATGCTTTAAAAAACTGATTCAATAGCAAGCTTGAACTGGTAGAACACAAAACAGAATTCTTCCGAGTACGTGTATTATCATTATTCAGTAGGCACACTAATGTTGTTATAGAATTAAGATAGGTATTTATTTTTCAACAGTAAATATAATTAATGTTACCTAATTGTAATGTTATATAGTACACCTCTATGTATATAACCTGCAGTTCGTTTTGTAATAAAATAAAATAGTTATAGTTTTTCATAATATAGGTTGTTAATTAGCTGAGTAGTTTCTCGTGTGTAATAAAATCTGTAGGCAAATTTCAAGGATACGATATTATACAGGAGTCATTTGGAGAGAAATCCCATGGATGATAAAATATCATATGGGAGTAATTCGGAGAGAGAGATCCCATGGATGATAAAATATCATATGGGAGTAATTCGGAGAGAGAGATCCCATGGATGATAAAATATCATATGGGAGTAATTCGGAGAGAGAGATCCCAGGTAAACACAGTGCAGAAGTTTGTAAGCTCCGCCAATTGTATGAACAATTATAGGCACAAGGGTGGGTTATTTATAATAGCTACATATGCACGAACATGGAGTACATACAATGACCCAATTAGTGCTTCTGAATGAAGAAGCTTCTCCTAACATTACATGGTAGAAGAAACGCAGGGCACCAGGTTGTTTCACACACATTACAGCCAACCTACAATGGTGCTTATACTGAATGCAGCCTGATGATTAAGGCGCTCGATTCGCAATCTTATGATCGCGGGTTCGAATCCCATCACCGAATACGCTCGCCCTTTCAGCCGTGGGGACTATATAATGTGACGGTCAATCCCACTATTGGTTGATAAAAGAGTAGCCCAAGAGTTGGCGGTGGGTGGTGATGACTAGTTGCCTTCCCTCTAGTCTATCACTGCTAAATTAGGGACGAAGCGCAGATAGCCCTTGTGTATTTTTGCGCGAAATTCAAACCAAACCAATACTGGATGCAATCCTTTATATATGTTGAGGATGGTGTACATTTTTACTACGTTTATGATCCTGAGAAGCTATTCACATCAGTGAAACTTCAACAGAAAACCCCAAATTGTGTTTTCCTTGTTGAAAGCCTCCCAGTGGCACAGCGGTATGTCTACGGAATTCAATGCTAGAAACCGTGTTTCGATACCCGTGGTGGGCAGAACACAGATATCCCATTGTGTAGCTTTGCTTAACTTTAAACAAGCAAACAAACCAAATCATTTGTGCTACTAAATAGAGGTAATCAAAATGTGTTGGTTAAAATTAATTATGGGACAGAGATAATACTCATTGGCGACAACTGTGCTGCACATTGGTTTTCCGACTTTGAATCACTTTAAGAAACGCATACAGATCAAGGAGCAGAATTGAACGATGTGCTATTTGCTAATTTGTGACGAGTACTTGACGTGGTAAAGATATATGGTTGTTATATTACGTTCAGTCTAGTGGTCTGGTCAACTAACCAGTGCAAAATGTCCAACAGGTGTTTATAAAGTGCATGATCACCATGTACACACTATGATATAAAGGGAAACAGTCCACAGACTTATATCTGATATATTGAAAAGTAGTTACATCTCCTGTGCACCAGAATGTATATTAATCTACTTACTACAGTTATCCCTGCCCTTCCCCAGTGGCACAGTGGATTAATCTACTTACTACAGTTATCCCAGTGGCACAGTGGTAAGAATTCAAGTTCAGAAATTGGGTATGGCTAACGTATGTGTCTACAGTACGCTAACCTCTAGGATCCGGAAAGACTGGATCATTAATGTTCTGGCCAGGCCAGTTCTTGAGAGGCTTATCAATGATGTGTAGGTTTAGTTTATCCACGTGTTCTATACTCTTGTACTCATCGTACAACTACTCAATATCACACATTGAGCTGTAAAGTGATAATATAGAAATGTACAGTTGTAGTATTAGGCAGTGACAAGTGCAAAATTTACAATAACGTCATCCCTGCTGATCCAGAGATCAAATCTCCAAGTAAATATTTAGCTGTAGACAAAGGATCGGAGGAGAAGAAGCTGATAAGACGATACAAGATAATGGCCGTGCTAAAATCGTTAACCCCCAACATCCTGTAGTTGGAATTAGATATCAAACAGTGAATAAGGTGACTAAGGAGTCATATCTTACTTTTTTAACTATTGGAGAGAAAACTTGAGGTGGTAAAGATATGAATGTGAATTACTATCAGACAAAGTGTTGTTGTTGTTTGTAGTTAAGCACAAAACTACACAATGGGCTATCTGAGCTCTGCCCACTACGGGTATCGAAACCCGGATTCTAGCGTTGTAAGTCCGCAGACATACCGCTGTGCCACGGGGGGGGGGGCAGAGAAAGTTCCATCTTCCATGCAAATGGAAATAACTGTGGCAGTGTGAACAAAGGATATTATTTCGTTAAATCCGTTACGGATACTGAGTATATCATTGGAAGTGTTGAAAAGTTAGGGTTTTCTGAACATAGATTATGGGCCAATAGGAAACCCGGTTCAACTGAGGTACGTAATCAGCAATGACAATGTGCCTATCCTGGATTTTACCCACATCTAACTGATTTAGAGGTTCAAATAAATATTTGCAATTATATGTACATAGATATGGATAAATCATCTGTCAAAATTATTATGACATACTAAACACCAGAACAGAGAAGGAAATGTAGACGGGTATAAGTGTATGGCGTACGGTATTTATATAATGTTCAAAAACTGATCTGCATACCAATTCAATATTCACTTGGTGAATAGTCTTTCACTTTGTGATGGTTCGTTGATTGTGGTTTTACGGTGAAACACTGACATAAGACACTTGGTGAATAGTCTCACACTTTGTGTTTGTTCGTTGATTGTGGTTTGTGATACGGTGAAACACTGACATAAGGAACTTGGAGAATAGTCTCACACTTTGTGTTTGTTCGTTGATTGTGGTTTGTGATACGGTGAAACACTGACATAAGGAACTTGGAGAATAGTCTCACACTTTGTGTTTGTTCGTTGATTGTGGTTTGTGATACGGTGAAACACTGACATAAGGAACTTAGTGAATATTCTTTCGCTTTGTGTTGGTTCGTTGATTGTGGTTTTACGGTGAAACACTGACATAAGACACTTGGTAAATAGTCTTACACTTTGTGTTGGTTCGTTGATTGTGGTTTTTGATACGGTGAAACACTGACATAAGACACTTGGAGAATAGTCTTTCATTTTGTCTTGGTTCGTTGATTGTGGTTTGTGATACGGTGAAACACTGACATAAGACACTTGGTGAATAGTCTTACACTTTGTGTTGGTTCGTTGATTGTGGTTTGTGATACGGTGAAACACTGACATAATGAAACTTGGTGAATAGTCTTTCACCTTATGTTGGTTCGTTGATTGTGGTTTTTGATACGGTGAAACACTGACATATGAAACTTGGTGAATAGTCTTTCACTTTGTGTTGGTTCGTTGATTGTGGTTTTACGGTGAAACACTGACATAAGGAACTTGGTGAATAGTCTTTCACTTTGTGTTGGTTCGTTGATTGTGGTTTGTGATACGGTGAAACACTGACATAAGGAACTTAGTGAATATTCTTTCGCTTTGTGTTGGTTCGTTGATTGTGGTTTGTGATACGGTGAAATACTGACATAAGACGCTTGGAGAATAGTCTTTCATTTTGTGTTGATTCGTTGATTGTGGTTTGTGATACGGTGAAACACTGACATAAGGCAAGAACATCGGAATTGGTAAGTGGAGTTTTGTGCATTAAACCTTAAAGGACCCTATGTGGCATATTGGTTTCTCTGCGGACTTATACCGCTAGACACTGGGGTTCGATGCCTGTGGTTGGCAGAGCATAGATAGCCCTTTCTGTAGCTTTTTGTTTAATAACAAACAACAACAACAAATCTTAAGTGTGAATATTTTTACTGTGGTTAAAACTGTAGATGATATTTCGTATTTATAGCCATTCGGACATGTCACGTGAGATTATGAAGTGAGTTATACGCATATTCTTATTTCTTTTATTATATTAGCTTTGACCAGGTCAACTAGCCAGTGTTTTGCGTAGTCGATCTGGTATGTAAATAATTTTATTAGTGTTTACTTTGGATGTGAATGTATCGTAGACCACTTAGTAAGAGCACGTAACATATCTTCTGTTCAGGTGGGGATCAGGGAGGAGCTGACTCTCGGGTAACTCTAGGCTGAGCATTATGTTTCCAAGGTGAGAGCCTTTCTTCCTTTTCTACATTTCCAAAACTTCTCTTATTTACGTGTGATAAAAGAGTCACTCCAGTATTTTTTCTCTCTCTACACATATATATTTGTGTTCCTTTACAGTAGGACAGCGCTATGTTTGCGGACTTATAACGCTAGAAACCGGGCTTCGATATCCGTGGTGGGCAGAGCACAGATAGCTCATTGTGTAGCTTTGTGCTTAATTAGAAACAAACAAACAAATTCTCAATTTTTTAGGATAAATCAGCAGACAAAAATGGTGTCACAAATATACACCCTATATACCCTATATTATACCCTATACTAAAATTTCAATCTCTGAGTTATCACAGGCATGGGATAACAATCTGACCTTCTCTCACATAAAATTTAAAAACTTCACATTGATCTTACCATTTCTAATTTGTATTTGAGCAGCATACCAGGAGAAAATAAAACTGAATAAGGAAAACTGTTAAACTTCGAGGTAAGAGTAAAATTAGAGGATAATAACACACTGCCCTAAATTAAAACAGTGTAACCTCACATTGATCTTACCATTTCTAATTTATATTTGAGCAGCAAACCAGGAGAAAATAAAACTGAATAAGGAAAACTGTTAAACTTCGAGGTAAGAGTAAAATTAGAGGATATTAACACAATGCCCTAAATTATTTACTGTAGATAAAACATGTCTAAGCTTTCGTAAATGCGACTTTGTTAATTCAAGAAAACATATTCAAGCTTTTACAAAATAACTTGACTTAATTAATGCAAGTAAAACATAAATAGTCTTGTAACATAACGCGACTAGATTAATGCAGGGAAACAGATTTAGACTTGTAACATAACGCGACTAGATTAATGCAGGGAAAACAGATTTATTCTTAAAATAAACGCGACTAGATGAATGCGGGGAAAACAGATTTAGACTTGTAACATAACGCGACTAGATTAATGTAATGAAAACAGATTTAGACTTGTAACATAACGCGACTAGATTAATGCAGGGAAAACAGATTTAATCTTGAAAAATAACGCGACTAGATTAATGCAGGGAAAACAGATTTAGTCTTGAAAAATAACGCGACTAGATTAATGCAGGGAAAACAGATTTAGACTTCTAACATAACGCGACTAGATTAATGCAGGGAAAACAGATTTAGTCTTGTAAAATAACGCGACTAGATTAATGCAGGGAAAACAGATTTAAACTTGTAACATAACGCGACTAGATGAATGCGGGGAAACAGATTTAGTCTTGAAAAATAACGCGACTAGATTAATGTAGGGAAAACAGATTTAGACTTTTAACATTACGCGACTAGATTAATGCAGGGAAAACATATTTAGACTTGAAACATAACGCGACTAGGTTAATGCAGGGAAAACATATTTAGACTTGTAACATAACGCGAGTAGATTAATGCAGGGAAAACAGATTTAGACTTGTAACATAACGCGACTTAATTAATGCAAGTAAAACATAAATAGTCTTGAAAAATAACGCGACTAGATTAATGCAGGGAAACAGTGGTTCAGGTTTCAAACCCTAACATCTGTGATAAAAGTATTCCTGGTGCCAGATGCTGCTTTTAGAAAAAGCTGAACATCTAAGTTCATCTTGAGACAAATAGAAACTTCTGGAAATCGCCAACATTCTGAGTAACGTAACATCTGTTTTTGGAACAATAACATCAAGCTGAAATTCAGCCATCACAGCAAAAGAAGCAACCACGAAACACGGCTGACAATGTTAACAACACCATTCACTGTCATCATAATACAAGTATTAGTAGGAAAAAACAAGAAAGTCCACAGAAAGTTCTAACCAACTTCTGAGTGGATCACTGGGAAGATTCCTATCTTATTGAGGAAAGTCAACTATTATCGGATAAGTATACAAACTCATCCACTTGGCAGGGAAGAAAAGGAACTACTGAAGAAAGAAGGTTGCTAAGTCGAAAAGCTACCATCAAAACCCAATCACTTCCAATTACCAGAGGCGTAAGATGTCATTGTGATTTTAATGTAATATTAAAAGCAACATCTCGACAAAATAGAATCACAAATGGCACATATTTGTACGACGATAATCGACATTTGGATCGTTTATAGGATTACCAATAAGCAGCTGGTACATTGTAATGTATATTTTCAACGTTTGGAATGTGCATCTCATCAATTTTGCCATTGTGCACAAGATATAAAGCTATATGAAGTAAGCATTTGTAGGTCGCCAACTGTATCATATTACTTGAAATTTTAAATTGAAACTTCTCAGATGTATGTCACTTGCTGCGTAATAGCTTTTTGGTATTTATTTATTTATTTTGTTCTAATAAGCTGAAGAACGTATCATATTTCTTTAAAACTTAATGATATTTAGTTTGGTAGAAACTCAACTTTCTCCAAGTGTTGTTTGGATTACAATTTAGTAAGAGATGGGCTCAAAATAACAAGTTCCGCATACGCAAAAGGTCCTCTACGTTTAGTGAATCCTGAAGCCTTGATCTGAAATGAAATGGGTGAAGATTGTTTGATTCTCAGGACATATCTTGCAAACAAACCCACCAGAAACGACAGCCATCTCGGAAGCTCGTCAGGATCATCAAATAGGAATGTTTGTTCAGAACTAGGATATGACGCTGTGGCAAGAAGATGATAGGTTATTGTCATGTCCCTATGAGTGGTATGTTATTGTCATGTCTCTATAAGTGATAGGTTATTGTCATGTCCCTATAAGTGATAGGTTATTGTCATGTTCCTATAAGTGATAGGTTATTGTCATGTCCCTATAAGTGATAGGTTATTGTCATGTACCTATAAGTGATAGGTTATTGTCATGTCCCTACAAGTGATAGGTTATTGTCATGTCCCTATAAGTGATAGGTTATTGTCATCTCCCTATAAGTGATAGGTTATTGCCATGTCCCTATAAGTGATAGATTGTTGTCATGTACCTATAAGTGATAGGTTATTGTCATGTTCCTATATGTTGATAGGTTATTGTCATCTCCCTACAAGTGATAGGTTATTGTCATCTCCCTATAAGTGATAGGTTATTGTCATCTCCCTATAAGTGATAGGTTATTGTCATCTCCCTACAAGTGATAGGTTATTGTCATCTCCCTATAAGTGATAGGTTATTGTCATCTCCCTATAAGTGATAGGTTATTGTCATCTCCCTACAAGTGATAGGTTATTGTCATCTCCCTATAACTCTACAGTGAAAAGCTGTCAAATGTTCTTAACGAAACTTCAGTAGCTTCACTCCTTACCAGAGTAATGCTGGTAGTAGACTAGCTCTTTCAAGTAATCAAAACCTCTTACTAACAGGACTGATAACTGTTCAGTCATGCAATATCTTATAAAAGTATCAGGGAATGTGCTTAAGTGGACGTTAGAAGAGGAACATGAGAACTTAAGTAAACTTCGTAAAGAAACTAACAATACTTTCATCTCGATAAAGAAATTGATTTCAGTTATTTGATTTAATCTCATTGTGTTTTAACTGTTACGTGTTTTTCTGGTTTTATTTTCTTTATTATACAGATTTCTCATTTTTTCTTCTTATTCTGGTCAGTAAGTAAAGAAGTGAACGAAAACTAAAATACTAACACTCACTTGCGAAGCGCGGGTCTGGGGGCGCTCCGTACCATCCAGTCGCGGTTTGACGCACGTGATCACCGTAGTGCGAGAAGTCGGCACCATTACAATATTGGGTCGTGAAGGAGTTGGGATGGGACAGTTGAGGAACCATATAGGGATTGGTCACGGGCACATTCATGCTTTCTTGAGGCTGGTGGTTACGGTATGAGACTGATGTTGCGAAGGTTAATGTTGTAGGAAATCCAATCGCGTCGACAGTAGCGGCGACTTTCTTGTAGCCCTCTTCGAGTGGACACAGGATGTCGGTCACAAAAAACGAAGTTGAGCGTTTAGGGCTCAGTGACATGGCTTGCACAGGAATCACTGCGCTAAGTGCCTCTCTGCCGAGCCTCTTATGCAACCCTCAGTTAATCTGGACGGGAGAAATAAGAAAAACCGTGCCTCCGGGGCACCAACAGCCAACGTAGAATAACGGACAACCCACAGATACTGCCTCTATACAATTAATGCCGTGGCATGTATGTTACAGAAGGGTGTGTATGTAGTACACGCATGCGCCGTATCTTTTCTTTTTTTGTAACTATAGGTATAGTTTTTAACATGAAGATTTATAGTGAAACAAAGAGTTGTTATTAAAGAGGAAACTACTTTTCATTGCCTTTTGAGTCAGAAGTATATTTTTCTTCAAAACATATTACGAACAGTTCGTCATGCATACAATGACGTTCGTCAAGTAACACTGTTGCAGGAAGAGGCGTGGCATCCGTTACATTCTGAGAGATTGATTGATGTTTAGTAAACTCCACCTACAATTCGTGTTTCACTAGGCAACAAAAATATGTAGTAAGACGATAGGTAAGTATGACGCTCTTCTTCAAATATCGTATTGACATTCAACAGAGTGGTGGGGCAGGTGAGGTTAATGTTTGTTTAAATTTCACCCGGACACATACACACAACCAGTAAAAAATCCAGCAAGTGTCAAAATGACGAAGATCTTAAACTACAAAATGTACCTTTAACTTTGATATCTAAACAATTGGAAGAGACATTGATAAATCTCTTCACAACCTTGCGTACATACGCGTGTGGTGCACGTAACGTAGTAGCACGAGAAATATGGGATACATATATATATGCACGAAGAAATTGAGTTTAATGGAGGTATATGTTATATGAAATGTAGGTAGACGCGTTCTAATATAGTTCATGTTTTAGTGTACAAAACTAACATGATGATAAGTAGGCGTCGTTACGGAACGTTAGTTAATACACGTAACTTTGTTCCGTAGTGCAGTACATCCTCTGAAACCCAAGCAATACTCAATTTATACGTCCTATCATAGTTTATAATAGGCAAGAATTACGTAATAGGAGTTGTGGACACAATACGTAATATGTTTGTTTGTTTACGTTATGCACAAAGCTACACAATGGGCTATCTGTGCTCTGCCCACCACGAGTATCGAAACCCGGTTTCT
>NW_013666302.1:467939-468779 GCF_000517525.1 Limulus polyphemus
TTTAGCCGTGGCTTCTCTAGCGCGGTAAATCTGTCTTGACTGCGGTATTAATAACGCGGTAAATTGTGCCTGTTTGCGGCTTTCTTAACGCAGGAAATCGGGCTTGTCAACGACTTTCCTAGCGTTGTAAATCGGGCTTGTCTGCGATTTCCCTAGCGTTGTAAATCGGGCTTGTCAGCGACTTTCCTAGCGTTGTAAATCGGGCTTGTCAGCGACTTTCCTAGCGTTGGAAATCGGGCTTGTCAACGACTTTCCTAGCATTGTAAATCGGGCTTGTCTGCGGCTTCCTTAGCCCTAGTTACGTGTTTAGTGAAATTATTAGCCGTGTAAACGGATGACGTGTTCCGTACTTAAGATTGTAGGCACTGTAGGGCCACTAGTGTTTGTTTAACCTCTACACTGCCGGGATTTTTGACAATAGGGACCTTATTGTGTTGTCTATGTCCTTCAACTATTTCACCATACTTCTCTTTACAACACGACGGAAAACTTCAACCTCTCTCTACAACGTAATGGAAAACATCAACCTCTCTCTCTCTCTACAACGTAATGGAAAACCTTAACGGCGTAGAAAATGTTCAAATCTCCTGAAATGCATGATAATGGTCATGATGCTTTAAACTGACGAATGAATTTAATTCTCTTGGGGTAATTCACTATTTACTTAGTCAATTAATTCAATATTTACTTAGTAAACTAATTCAATATTTACTTAGTCATCTAATTCAATATTTACTTAGTAAACTAATTCAATATTTACTTAGTCAACTAATTCAATATTTACTTAGTCATCTAATTCAATATTTACTTAGTCAACTAATTCAATATTTACTTAGTCAT
>NW_013666302.1:468789-470505 GCF_000517525.1 Limulus polyphemus
CAGCGTTTAATCGAAGCTAATGCGTAATTCTAGTATAACTTTTTACGACCCACTAACATTCCGCTTGCGACCCATAGTTTGGGAAACGCTGCTCTACCGATTTTCGTCGCTTATTCATCGGGCATTATTGTGTTTGTTTGTAGTTAAGCATAAAACTACTCAAATTGGTATCTGGTATCAAACTTAAAAGCGAGCAGAATAAAACAAATTTTCTTATCTAACTTCATCCTATATAATTTATGTATTTCGAAATTTCTGCCTTTTTAAGTGACTTTCCTTCAAGAACTAGTTAGTTGTTACAAAACGTTACTTAGATAACGAGGCTTCGTGGAAAGACTTGGGTTTAATATGGACGGTTGAAGAAGAACAATAATGTCGTAATAACAATGTCAGATACACATTGTTGTACCGTGGTAAGGTGGTATATCGAACCAGTCATGGTTACGGACATAACAGTGTGAAACGTGTGTAATTCAGTGTGACTCACACAGGGAGTACAGATCCGACGTTGCAGGTTGCCAAGCTGAACAACAATTGGTTTGATTTTGACACCCCAGTAGAATCTGTGACAAATACTCTAACTAAGCTATAGCTCGTCCCCCTCAATGACTATGTAACACTAATTATATATCTCGTCCCCCTCAATGACTATGTAACACTCTAAGTTATATATCTCGTCCCCCTCAATGACTATGTAACACTCTAAGCTATATAGCTCGTCACCCTCAATGACTATGTAACACTCTAAGTTATATAGCTCGTCACCCTCAATAACTATGTTACACTCTAAGTTATATAGCTCGTCACCCTCAATGACTATGTAATACTCTAAGTTATATAGCTCGTCCCCCTCAATGACTATGTAACACTTTAAATTATATAGCTCGTTCCCCTCAATGACTATGTAACACTATAAGTTAAGAGTCAACATTTCCTTTTCCTAACCCTCTCATGAATAGACCGGTTTCAAGTTACTATCTATAAATATACAGATCAAATATAAAGTTGTTCTTTTAGAAAATACATTCTGTTTATGAATAAATATTTTGTGCTGTTGCTGTAATATTTCTGTTTCTCTAACTTGGAATGTACAAATATCGACCATTCTATAACACATGTGGGCCTATATATGGAGGGTTTGCACTATTTTACCTTCACCCCCTCCCGAAAGCTAAATCCGTTTCTGCCTGTAACATTTAATAGGTATGGTTAAACTAAACCCGAACAGAAGTTTAAGACGTGAGGTCAGCATGGGGTTTTATGTGTAATAAGGAATATTGACCGACTCACAGAGTACATCTTACTATATATATAGCTATTTTTGGTTGGTTGACCTAATGTGATTTCCCAGTGAACGATCTACGATAATAAAAAAGTAAATTGGATTTTGTTTATTACTTTACTTTGGTTTTGTAGTCGTTGAGAGATTTGTGTTCCGCATTTTCTCGCGGACATTACCACTGGTAAAACCTATACCACAGGTAAACCTATACCACTGGTAAAACCTATACCAATGGTAACTAGGGCTTATTTGCGTCTTCGCTTGCGCGCTAAATCGAGCTTGTCTGTGGCTTCTCTAGCGCGATAGGTCGGGCTTGTTTGCGTCTCCCTTAGCGGGGTAAATCGGGTTTAGCCGTGGCTTCTCTAGCGCGATAGGTCGGGCTTGTTTGCGTCTCCCTTAGCGGGGTAAATCGGGTTTAGCCGTGGCTTCTCTAG
>NW_013666302.1:471417-475642 GCF_000517525.1 Limulus polyphemus
TACTTAATCAACTAATTCAATATTTATTTAATCAAATTATTCAATATTTACTTAGTCAACTTATGAGCTCCATTTTAGATATGCAACGCCGGCGGGAAATATTTTTGGAGTGACTCTATTTAAGAACTCTCTGAGTTCAAGTTAAATTATATATATAGTTGTTTTTTTTTATGTGAGGTGTGTATGATAAGTTCCCATCAACAAATGGGTGTTTCACCCGATGGTTACATATAGGAAAACGTAATAACAAATATTTGTTGAATTACTTTATAATCTTGATTATATATATAGATATACACATATTAATTTCTTTTTCTTTTGTAATCACTTATTAAGTTACGAAATAGACTTGAAAGGTATCGAACTCGCCTCGCCATGATGATAGATTCAAATCTGTGTTGTAATTTGTATTAAATATACTAACTTTGAAAACTATTTGTGGGTCTTACTGGTTAATCTAATTACTGGCGAGCCGATTTTAATACCCTGTATGCTCCTCTGAAGGCTAACTGTTTAAACCAGAAACACAATCCTCAACGCTCAAATCTGGGGTTCGATTCTCCACGATGGACTGACTGCAGATAGTTTGCCAACTTATTAGTGTTATGAGGACTACCCTGGGTTGCCTGTTCTTTTGCATCTTTAATTTTTGAAAGGTATTAAAGTGGCGGTTTTAACTTCTTCTTCATAAATAACCGAGTTCTTAGTGGATTGTTACTTGATCGCCATCGTTAAACCGTCTTTGATAGGGTTAAGTTATAAGCTGTAACTACAGTGTCTGGGTCAGGTGTGGCCTAATGTTACAATGCCGGACTGTGAATCTGAGGATTTATGGCTCGAGTTCCATTGCCGCAAAAACGCACTCCTCATTTTGGGGCCGTGGGTGCGTTAAAAGCGAGAAGGTCAAATCCCACTTTTTGATTGGAGTAACCCCAAGAGTTTACGGTGGATGCTGTTGACTAGTTAGCTGCCTTCTTTTTTTAGCCCATTAGCTCAAAATTAGGAATGGCTAGCGCACATAGCCCTTATTTAGTTAGGTAAGTTTGTTTTGTTTCTTTTTTGAATTTCGCGCAAAGCTACACGAGGACTATCTGCGCTAGCCGTCCCTAATTTAGCAGTGTAAGACTAGAGGGAAGGCAGCTAGTCATCACCACCCACCGCCAACTCTTGGGCTACTCTTTTACCAACGAATAGTGGGATTGACTGTAACATTATAACTCCCCCACGGCTGAAAGGGCGAGCATTTTAGGTGGTACGGGGAATATGTACCCTAACCACCTGGCCATGCCGGGCCTGAACTGATAATAGTTTACATATAAAAGTTGTTGTGAAATTTTGGATGAATTAAATGATTTGTAATAGTTTGTTTTTATGATGCCAAAGTATTTGTCCATGAAGCTTATGTGGATTTGAATCCATTGTTTGAAAGGCAAGTGAAAATAATTCGCGTTCATTTCATCGGTTGGCGTAAATCCATTGGCAAGATATTAAAAAAACTAAATAGTCTGTTTATAATACAACTACGAATATAAATCATTCACCCTGATCAAGCTTGATTTACATATTTATTACAGACATTCTAACTGAGCCAGCGTTTCTCAACCTTTCCGACATCGGGGATCGGCTCTTAAACTGTCGTGGATCACTAAAGTACGGGTAGAACGAAAAGCTATTACGACTTATATATGAATATTCTGTCAATTTATATATATATATATCTTTTTTCGTGAAATCCCGCGGACCGGTATTTGAGAAACTCTGATCTAAGCAAACCGACTGAGGCGCTGTAGTTTTACATGTGCTCTAATGAACTATTAACTTAGGCTTTGAACTGGAGGCTTTAATCAAAATCTAATGAACTGCCTTGGTAGTCTTTGTCTACAGAAATATTACTGTAGTTTTAAGTCGATGTATTCGGTTCGGGATGATACTGAAAACCACCACAATGGCAATGCTTTGCCCTTGGTCAACGATAGACACGAGAGGATGCACATTGACCCAATGAGCCGAGAAATGAGAGGCCGGAAAAGGACACTCACGTGCCGCTCTGGTTTAAATACCACTGTTATTGTTTGCACCGTAGATCACATCGCCGAAGCCGGGAACTTATAGTTGCATTGGCGGGAGTAACAAGTTTCTCACCGAGATGTGATTAGCATTCTTCTCTAAAGTGATTATAATCAAAACCAAATTATATGAACCTTGTTATAGTTAGAAGCAAACCTCCCGATAACTTTCTGTCAGTTACATATAGAATATAATAATTAACTTTTTCTGCCTTTTCTTTTAATTCTTTTGTTCTAATATTTGATCGTAAAAGTTATCTTTGAGGCACGAAATTCACAAGCTGTTAAATATAAGTATATATGTCCTTGAGTGTATAACTGGAACGATGATAAACTGTAGATATAAAAGTTAAAAACATTTTGATCCGGTGCTTCTTTTCTTCGCAGTACACGTGATGGTAAGAAGTAACTTGAGACATTATCTTTTCCTGGTAAATTTAAGGAGATTTGGTGACTTGCTATGTAGGTCTGGCAGACTATGAAATACAAAAAGATACAGGTAACGTATGCCAATTGTTGCTACAGCTTAATAATCACAAGTTACGAGAGCCGTGGATGTAAACATTATAACTGTTTCAAATCTTAGCTTTAGGTACATTGTTTATATATTGTGAAATATCGAACAAACATCAGGAGTCTACAGAGGGTTGATTATTTTATACTTCATAAGCAACTCACCAATGACGTGAAATACATAGCTGATATAAAGATGCGATGGGAAAGAAAGTATCAGAATTACATTTTGACACTGATTGGCATTCGTAGGTAGTGTGCTGCCATAAAATGATAGCTTTTGGGAAATTTATGTAACAGCTTTTACCGAATCAAAACATTTATACACTCAGATCATAAAAATGTGTTCACATAGGAGATTTAGATTTTCCAAAACGGGGATATCCCTTGTACTTAATGGTATTGAAAAACAAAGGAATAATAATCAATCTGGGGCACCAGGACCATCCAGAAAGAGACCTACAATAAGTTCGTTTTCTAGCCATAGTAACCAAGATGCAGCGCTTTGTAACAGGAGAGTCCACAAACATAAAAACCAGTGGAAAAAATGTCTGCGTTTCTCAGGCATGCAACATAATCAAGAAGGATCACAATCTAGAAAAGTAGCATAATTCATACGGATATAGTTGTTTCCACGACGTATTTGTTCAACCTTCACATACCTTAAGAGCAGCCTGATAATGAAATGAATATTCATATTATTCCATACAAAGACATACTGGTCGAGTGATTGAAGGTACAGCCTATGGATTTCTGTGTCATTGGACTGCTGAAACAAGTGCTGGAAAACTGTCATACGCATCTACTTAATGGCTTATTGAA
This sequence comes from Limulus polyphemus, assembly GCF_000517525.1. Lineage (NCBI taxonomy): Eukaryota > Metazoa > Arthropoda > Merostomata > Xiphosura > Limulidae > Limulus > Limulus polyphemus. The sequence continues at coordinate 474,819 of NW_013666302.1, forward strand.
AGTCAGCAGGGAAGAGAAGTGCGATTTATACATTGCAGCTTTAGGGCAGAGCCTTTTCACAAGATGCACGTTGTCAGATAGAGCATGGTCGGACGTGGCGACATGGACTGTAAGAACTTGTTGAGACTCCAAAATCGTTTTAATGTAATATATACACATAAATGATTAAAATATTTGTTCTCCTAACCTTTATACAGTGTAATTATTAACTAATTGGCATCATTAAATTTTCAAAGATGTGAATATTGCTGTAGGTTTTGTTTAATGACGTACGTACATAAAAAAAACTACGTATGAATATGCCCAATTCCCCGGAACTTAATTACCTTCTAGACAGGGCTGGAAAGGCAGAATGGGCAGCCAAATAGAGTGTTGTTTCAGTGGATCTTTAGGCAGAATAAACGAAGTAGGTTTGAAAACTTTAATGGAATGCAACTGTCTGTTGAAAAATATTGGAGACGACGTTTTGACTTCTATACTGAGGCCTTCTCCAAAAAGAGAGGATGGCAAAATGAAATATTTCACCAATTAATTCATTTGCCAAGAATATAACATCCTTATCATGGACAGTAAGCTTATGATATCACTTAAATCAAATTATCATTTTTCTGCTTTATTTAACTAGATGATAATTATCAACTAGTTTAATCTTACGTTTCAGTTGCTAAGTGGCTGCCATTTTGGAGTAATACTACAATAATAGTATATGAACTGTACATGAGAAAAACAACACACGAAAGAAGCCTTCTACATACACATGGCCCGGCATGGCCAGGTGGTTAAGGCACTCGACTCGTAATCTGAGGGTCGTGGGTTCGAATCCC
>NW_013666302.1:476625-477702 GCF_000517525.1 Limulus polyphemus
AAACAAACAAACAAACAAATCTACATACACGTAACTGATAACACATTAATTCAATCTAGTATAGAAGTCAGCAAAACATGGTTATCTCTTTTAAAAATATTTGAATTGTTAGTTGATTCAAGTCCTGAATGGAGTGGACAATGCACCAGACATCCAAGAAGAAAACCCAGGATGGAATCCTGCGCACTACCAACACACAGAGATAGTCCTTCTCAGGATTTCCCTGAAGACGGCAACAGGTTAGCAGCTGCAACGTAAGATTAAACTAGTAAGTAATTAGTATCTAGTTATATAAAACAAAAACAATTATTAATTAATGATTAGACATAAGCTATTACCCATGACAACGATTGAAGTCCTATCGCCACAACCTTGCCGTATGTACTTACGGTTGTTCTATTTTTATACTATCACTTCTCTTGTTATGTTTCCCTAACTGTACACACCTGCTGCAGGTAGCCAATCAGAGCAGTATCCTAGAAATTTCACGTGTTTCTTTTCGGGAATCGCGCAGTATATACTGATCTTGATGTGCCATTGGAAACAAATATTCTTGACAGAAACTGATCTTATTTGTTTTCCTGGAAGTAAAGAAAAATCAAACTAAAATAAATATCACATTCTTTGACAGTTCGTGACTACATTTTGTGGAAAATATGTGAAAGTTGAGGGATGAATTGCATCACACAATAAAGAGCAAGCTTTCTAAATACTCGTTGTTTTCTCTTCGACCTGTAACTCATTTCCTAGAGATGATCACGTTTTAATTATATGTGTTAAAGGATATCCATTTGCAATATAACTGGAAATTTTAAAACGTATTTCTAAGTTATAAAGTCTGCTGAGAGGAACGTATCTTTGTTACCCGTATGAAAAATTATTTTTTTTTATCCTTAGTTTTTCTTTAGGATCGTGGAAGGAATTCCAATTATGGTATGTTCTTGAATGTACAATGGAAGTTAATAGCTGGGAAGTTCTATGGAGGCATCCTAAAAGGGTCTTACTCCATCTTTTTTTTTTCTCTCTCAGAGGGTCAGAGGGGATTTAATTGAGGTGTTTAAAATTATTAAGGGTATA
>NW_013666302.1:478150-480173 GCF_000517525.1 Limulus polyphemus
TATATATATATATATATATATATAGCACTTTTATTATTCATTCTAATGACGCTATTTCAAATTTTTCTAATTATGTTTTTAGTTAAACAGAAAAGAATGTATTAGGATGTAATACAATATTTTCTATTCCTCCTTTGAAATTTAATTTTGAAAATGATCTTTTACTTTTTAAACAATTATTACAACAAGTCTAAAAACACATATGATCTGATAGTTATGTAGCATTTGATGGCATTATAAAATCAAATAAGCGGCATAGCTATATCTTCTTTCTACGTTTATAGTTCTCAATACAAACCTTCAAACCTTATCAAAGAGTAATTAATAGCTGTAAAATTTTTAGTGAAAATGTATAATATTTATTACGAAACCCGATCCAGGAAATAGTACGGGTATGTTGGACTACAATTCTAAAATGGAGAATATATTGAAGGATACAACAAAGGTTGCCAATTTGAAACTAAATCACAGAATTATTTACTGAATGATAACTAGTTAACATTAAGATAATGTTTAGTATGGCGTTCCAAAAGTACACAGAAAAGGCTGTTTTAGATCAATAGTTTGTAACATAAGTAATATAGTCATTGAGAGTTCTCATCAGTGATTATATTTTATTTAACAACCAAACTGTAGGAAATGGATCAAGGTTACTACCATCACTCTCCAACTTGTTCCTTTGTTATTATAAAAACTATCGTTGAAAATTTGTCTTTTAACTTTCAAAGTTGTATATCATGCAAGATCTGAAGTATCTTAATAGTCAACATAAAAGTTCCAACTTTACAGTAAAACATCAAGAACATCTGCTTCATTTTGTGTTGATACATTAATACGCTATAATAATGGTAAGTTAGTGTGACGTGCATCACAATAATAATGGTAAGTTAGTGTGACGTGCATCACAATAATAATGGTAAGTTAGTGTGACGTGCATCACAATAATAATGGTAAGTTAGTGTGACGTGCATCACAATAATAATGGTAAGTTAGTGTGACGTGCATCACAATAATAATGGTAAGTTAGTGTGACGTGCATCACAATAATGGTAAGTTAGAATGTAAAGATCATCACAAAGATACATTTACTAGCTTGTGCTATATTTTTGGCAGTCTTATTCCAGATTTGTTTAAGTCAAGTTGTATAAATATTTTGTTTCATTATGATTATAAGATCTCTAGCATGTATGAATAATTTCATAAGGAGTTTGAAAACATTGGAATATTTTAAATATAAATGACTTGTCAAATAACATTATCGGTAACATATACCACTCCTCAACAACCTCTGTCATTATTGCCATACACTGACAAACATATATTAAAGATGGATTGTGTTAATCTTATAGTTTACCCATATATTGATTTTAGAGTTACAGTTAAATATGAATGTAAATAACAATGTATTTTATAGTCAAAAATCACAGTTATTAGAATTTAATATAGTGTATAACTCAAAAGTTTTAGATATAATTCTATACCAGAAATGTTGGATCAGCCACTAGGTGGTTATAAACCGTCATATAAATTTCATGACCAATGATAAATTTAATATACGTAATCACACACTCATTGAATGTGAAGTAGAAATACATTCACAGTTAATTTACGAGTTTGGTAAGAGGTGATGAGAAATGTTTTTTTTTCTCGAATAACATATGGCTGCATCTCAATAAGACAAGTTCAGCAAATGACCTAGTGTTGCTGCATCTCAATAATACAAGTTCAGCAAATGACCTAGTGTTGCTGCATCTCATAATACAAGTTCAGCAAATGACCTAGTGTTGCTGCATCTCATTAAGATAAGTTCAGCAAATGACCTAGTATTGCGGCATCTCAATAAGACAAGTTCAGCAAATGCCCTAGTGTTGCTGCATCTCAATAAGATAAGTTCAGCAAATGACCTAGTGTTGCTGCATCTCAATAATACAAGTTCAGCAAATGACCTAGTGTTGCTGCATCTCAATAATACAAGTTCAGCAAATGACCTAGTGTTGCTGCATCTCAATAATACAAGTTCAGC
>NW_013666303.1:0-1514 GCF_000517525.1 Limulus polyphemus
ACTGGTTCTGCCATCTATGATTGGTATCTAAACCTTTTTCTAGTCGTTTTCTTTATAAAACTGCGTCTGGGCGTGTTAAACCTCAGTTGTAAAATGTTTAGCCAATCCTAGTCAAAAGTGTCAATTTCTGTACCAATTATTCCAATTAGTGTATCTCCCATTTGACAAATCATAGGATGATAAGGAAAGCACGTGAGGAAACGTTGTTCTCTGGATTTTACAATATGAATGTGGGTGGTGCTTATTATAGTAACTGCCATTTTATGTAGAGGTTGTATTTAGTACTGGCCAATAGGGCTTTTCTATAAGCGTTAGAAAAGTTGCTTCTGGAAAAACTGCATGGGATATACGTGACTTTTATTTTTTTATATAGTAGCTTAAATCATGCTGCATGGTGTATCTGTTTATATTAATCATTATATTGAAAAATTAACTCAAAATAGATATATTTTTTAGGAAAGAAGTTGATCCACGATTGTTAGGGTTAAGAGTTCCCGAGTGGCGAGTGCAAAGTCTTTACATGAATTAGACTTAGGGCTTTGAACTGAAAGAGTTTGTGATTTTTTATATTCTTTTGAATTTAAATTTGTAGTTTTAAGTTCAATAATTTAGCATAATTTTATATTTAGTTCATAATAATAATAATAATATGATTCAGTATTCAGAATGAAAAACTTGTGTGATTTGTATGTAATACTATTAGTACCACAAAATAATTTTATATTTTCCTTCTTACAATCTTTGTTTTGTAGTAAGACCCACACTTCTGTTGTTATTGCGTTAGAATTAAAACAGTCTAACTGATATTTTATTGTTGTCACTACTGAGTTTGAACCATTTGCAAAATATCAGAATAAACTATATATATACTCATATGTTGGTTGTGAAACATTCTAAATACATTCATCCCAATAATACAGGGAAGCTATGACATTCTCTATGACATTCTCAACACATTGAAGTGCTTAATTTTCGCATTCCAACATAAATCTTGCCTGTAATGAGAGGAATGTGACCAGGACTAATCTTTTAAGTGCTGTAAAGTAATTTTCTTTGTAATTTATGGTGTCTGTATCGTTTGGTAATCTCTTCTAACAGGATGTATCAAGTAACAAGGGGTCAGGCTCAGGCAGTGTTTATTGAAACCACCTGTACTATAAAATGTTACATACATTTGTTAGTGGTGGCAATTAGTTTTGTCTCTATTCTGAAACAACATACATGGACATATGTTGAAATAAACTTGTTTGAAAGTTCAAAGAAATGATATTCAAGTACCGAAAAGCTTTCTTACTATCATATCTACAGTAACGTTCAAATGCGCACGCGCTTGCGCTCGGTTGAACGAGAGTGACCACCAAAAAGGGTGAGATAGTTTACAGACAACGTACAAAGTTCACGCTGCTGACCCCACGGTTTATTCGGCACAATAAACATAAAAGTACAACTGCAATGAAACATAATCATAAATTGGAAATAAAAATATATTTATGAAACAAAATTAAAATGATTTT
>NW_013666303.1:2514-3985 GCF_000517525.1 Limulus polyphemus
CGGGTAAGCATTTCTCAAGATATATATACAGTTATTTTAGGTAAGAATAACAGGGATTCAAAGTTTGTCTTACTGATTGCATAAGAGAATGAATTAGAGGTTTTGTGGTTAAAACAAGATATTTCTGTTTATTATATCGAATAATATTGTGCCCTCATTTTATACATATACGTTAGATTATATGAAAACAGCAAAGAGAGATCCATCCTTAATATAGTAACATCGCTTGACTATAAAAATCACTTGTTACAAAGATTACCTCTTCTGGCTGCTCCGTGTAAAGTATTCTTCACTTAGATGGTATTGGTGATCGAGTGTTTTTAAAAGGTTTATAAAGATAGTGTTGGGTTAACACATAAAATAAAGATAATAATTTCATATTTGCCAGTTTTAAGTATTGTTTAATTGGTGTGGCTTGTTAACATGCTATATTAAACATAACACTTGTCAGTATATATTCGGCTTTATTTCGAGAATTATAGAATTTGCATACAAGTTTATCATTATAACCTTTTCATATTTTTCTAATCGTTCAGAGAAAAGTATTTTCATTGTAATTTCATAAAAGTAATAACTTACATCTGTGATAATAACATCATACCATTGAATATATGGAATAAAAATGCAACTGAAAATAGAGCTTCAGTGGAATAAAAACTGGTTAGTTTACAAGGGTCCCTCATTCCATGATGTTTTTTAATATAATAAACCATAGTAAATTCTACAATAATAACTTTAATCGCTTATGTTTTAACTAGTCCAGTCTGGACATTCAACAGTAAGAGTGTACCGTAGAATTTCAACTACGGGTTATACTGCCCGCTGCTGCCAACGAGGTTTTTTATTCAAATCACAGGTCTCAGGTCGATTTGATTACAAATTATTAATGAGAATCTGTTTGTATTGATACCCTACGATAAATAAAAACCATAAGAATTGAAGTTAAGGTTATTTTACATGAGTTTTGTTTGAATAGATTAAGCCCTCGAAAGACTCAAGTTATAGAAAAAAATTAAGCGAAAATTTAACAGCAAAATTTCTTCGGAATACACCAAAGCTATTTCTTTTTTTTCTTTCTGTGTACAATAGTTTATAAACCAAAGTATTTACAATCCCTGGTACCCTCATCTCCGTTGAAAAATGATGTACAACTATACATGTATACTTCTGTATATATATATGTGTGTGTATAAAGAGAAAGGTCGGTTGAGACACCAAAACATAGTCTATACATGAACTATTCAGAAAAATAAAACGTGTACAGACGATTGTTTACACAATTTACGAAAGATTCTGAATTTTATTTGTTTTTTTGACTGCACTATCCAAAGAGCTCTTTCTGAGAAATGTGTGTAACACCGGAATTTCCCTTGAAGCAGAATCCCCCTAATAAACAATTATACCATACTTTCATTCCACGTTTTCTGGCAACCATACATAAGTGAGGACTTCCAAAAAAGGTTTTCTTGTC
>NW_013666303.1:4760-16041 GCF_000517525.1 Limulus polyphemus
AGCAACGGTTGTACAAGAGGAAATCCTTAATTATTTTGTGGAATGATGGCTAAGAATTCTGAAGAGCACAACTTCCTAGTCTCTTACAATATTTAGTAGATGTGTTTAACTACAAACAGTTCATAATATTTTTATTTTCATGCCAAAATAATTTAGAATGGCAAACATGTTATCAAACTACATTAAACTGTACGTTTGTTGGGAAATTTTTGATAGCCAATTCCAGTTCCTTGATAAATGACAGAAGATAGGTAATTTATTTTTATAATAAACGGAACAAAAACAGTAAATTTGAAGTAATTGAACATTTAGATATATTTTAATGTGCAGATAATATATGTTCAGTATCAACTTTTTAGTAGTTATACCCCTGTCCATGGTCAGTGAGGTAAGTTCCAAATATCACTGTCGAAATATGTAGTAAAAATACTAATTCCTAAATTATACTCGACATCTCGAGGCAAGCTTTAATATCGATCATTCCATGACCTTACAAAAATCCAATATCTACCAGCGAACGAGGTCATAAATGTAGTAACAAGAAACTTACATGCGTGTATTTAAATGTTATACGGTGCGTATAAATATTCATACACACAACTTAATAATATTTAAAAAAAGCGACATCTATTTAAAATTATTATCGATTTAAAACTGATGCCAAGTAATGAGACATTTGAAGTCCAGTAGATCGAAGAAAATTAAGAAGAGAGCAAATTTAATTATTTTAGCAAATAATTCATATACCACAAAAGTATAATCAATCTTTAAGAAGTCACAAATCAGTGACCGAGAGGTTAAATTACCTGCTATTTTTACAAACAAGTTCTTTGCCTCAAAGTTCCTTTTTGGATTAACAGTATTAAGTCAGTGTATTTTGAAAGATATTCAATGATTTGTTTGCACTTTAAATAGTAGAAGTTTTCCTTCACTTTTCGATTTGTTAATTCAAAACCTTAAGTTGGTGTTAACTTTAAACTCTTTTAAAATTTCTGAACTCTCACATCAGTTATCCAATAAGAGTTTTCTTTGATAATTTTTGCTGGACTTTTGTGGTATAGAATAATTGAAAATCAAATGAAGATGTTCGTCACTGTTTTTTTTTCTATACATTTGATTTTTAAGATGTTGATAAGAATATGTTGAATAGGTATGTTTGTTATTTTGTTATCCTTTTTGTTTGGTGTTCAGGTGTTTAAAGAAATATTCTAGTTCCTGCTTAGTGTAAGACCATAATATTGTGATATTCAGACTATCATACATTTTATATCTGCTTTAGTGATATAAGAATTTTAAAAAAATGGTTATTTCGTTTGTATGCAGTTTTAGTATAAGCATGTGATCCTGAAAGTCGTTAGGATTGTTTTGTTCTGGTTGCTTTGTTTCTATGATCTCTATAGTAGATAACATCTATTCTGCCCGATAGAATATCGCAGTAGCATACAGTATTTGGATTGAAAAGACTAGCGACTGTACTATCCTTTGCTGCCCGATTTAAAGTTGTCTGAGCGTTACAGCCGACCAATGCTATAAGAGAACAAAAGTCACGAGGTCACGCCGTCGACTGGACAAAGAAACCGAGTTTGACTGTGGAATTCAGGCGCGCTTTCTTAGTTCAGTTTTTACCAGAAGACTTGCAAATAAAGATATATTTGGTGATCAGCGTGTTTAGTGACGAGTGTCAATCCTGAGAGAAAGAAAGCTGTGGGGTCTCATTATTTTACACACACCAGGAAAATTCAGTCAAGTAATCAGATTCTGATTAATCCCCTTATTTTCTGAGCAAATGTGGTGTTATTAGTGGGTCTAATTATCCAATACTTGTCGGTAAGTCTGTTTCTTCCTGAAAATAACAAAAGACAAACTGGTTACACGTTTAAAATTTCAATATCACCATTTTATAATGAATTCGATCATTTCTTCATATACTTGGCTTATAATACGAATAAAAAAAAGGAATACACTAATGTTATGGCACCTGAATTCCAGAAAAAATAAACAGAGATTAAGATGTGAAATCTGCACTTCATCCAGTTTTGTCTTGAGGTGGAAATAATTTTAACTGAAGAACGCTACGCTGTCTGACAAAAACACAACGTGTACAAAATGTAAATTCAAATAAGGTAGTGTGTATAAAGACTACAAAACAATGAATATGAGCTAAACATTTATGAAGTTTAGGGAGTTTGTATACATGAGAGAGAACACTGTGGGCAACTTAAATTTGTTTATTTTTTCATTATAAGTTTCCCAATTAAAGTCTTCCTAAAGTTATTTACATAGCTTCATTTTGTTCAGTTTTTATTTTCCTGAGCATTTGTTTAACTTCAGGTCTGAAAGCTGCAGTTTTATTTTGTTTATCAGGGGAACTACGCTAGTAAAGCTTATACTTTCTAAAATCGATAGCAGCAAAGTTCAGACCTCTTGAACGTAGATCCCCGTTGAGCTTGAAAAGTTCGTTTACTACACTCTATTTCTGTAAAGTGTGAACCTTGGCAACCACTTTTGCTTTCTTGGAAACGGAGATCTCACCACTGTCTCTATAAATACTATTGATCTCAGACTACCAGGTTAAAGTCTTTATGAATTAATTAGTATATGTGTTTAAGGAAAAATGAAAACATTGGAAAACTTTTCAAGTACCTAATTAAACATTAACAACTGATTAAACATTGTTTCCTAATGTTTATAGATAAGAAAGTCAAAATATATATATCTAATTAGCTATACTCATTACCTGGTTGAATTTTAGTTTCGCTCTAAGTAGGTAGCTTTCTATGATCAGACGTCAGTATTGATTAATAATAAATATTAATTAAAACTGAGCTATATATTTTTAAATATTTACATGACAATTATGATAATTCTGAAAACGGAAAAATTATAGCCGTTCTGTTAGCGAAGACCACCAGTTGCACAGCGGTATGTCTGCGGACTTACAACACTGAAATCTGGGTTTCGATACCCATGGTGGGCAGAGCACAGAAAGCCCATTGTGTAGCTTTGTGCTAAACCTCAAACAAACAAACTGTTAGCGAAATGTTATAGTATTATTTTATTTGCACATCAGTTTTGATGCATTATTTTAGCGGTTTCTAGTCACTGACATGAAATATTTGAACTTGTTTTGGTATATTTTATTTCCATCTTATATAACAATAAAGCTATTTAAAATGTTTTAATAATTACATATATACATGTGTATTGAGGGAGTACGTTTGTTGTTAAGCACAAAGTTACACAAGGGGATATCTGTGCTTTGCCCACCACAGGTATTGAAACCTGGAATTTAGTGTTATAAGCCATTAAACGTACCATTGAGCTTTATATAGAGAGAGAGTATTTGGAAATAATTAGGGAAACGGTGAAGAAAATGATATGAAAGGCAAGTGCTACGAGAATGACGTCCCTTTCTCGTGTGAAAATTAATTGCCCAATCACATGTACAGTCATTTGCTAATAGTTTACAATGCGATTGATTGTCATTCAACCAACCAAAAAGTGTCATACCAGTATAAAGTTTAAACAACTACAGGCAGTCATACAATGCTCAGTTATGGCCCCCACGAATGAAATACCACATGACAAGCATATCGAAATCCAAATGGCTGATCAAGGATTCTACGTGCATGAAATTGCGAAAAGACACCGTTTTCCAGTTGAAGCTATATTCAAAACTCTTAACAGGGTACGTGAAACTAGCATTTATAAAAATTCTCGAGGTAGAAAACCTAATACTCCAAAAGTTATATTAATTCTTCTTAAGTATCTTAGGGTATGTTCTTTATAAAACAAGCGACGGCTGAGAACAAATTTTGCCAACGACCTTGCTTTAAATACAAGTATTAAAAAAAAGAGTAAGATACACATTACAAGAAGTGGTCTCAATGGATGTGTAGCTACCTGAAAACTGATGCTGAGAGGAAATAACCAAATCAAAAGACATCAGACCACAAACAATCGAATGAGCAAAGCTGGAGATGCGTGCTTTTTACAGATAGATCAAAGATGTAGCTGTTTGGCACAATCAAAGACAGGTTGTTCAAAAGAGAAAGGAAGACGCCATTGTGGTCATTTTACACCATCTACAGTGAAGTGTGGTGGGAGATCAGTGTAATTTAGGGCTGAATCTCAGCCAACAGTGTCTACGTAAAATTGGTGGTCTCCTGATTGCTGATAAGTATATGCTCTGTTAATTCTGATATATCTTGACATTCCCTCAATTATATGTCTCATTTGGCGGAGGTTCGTCTTCCAACAAGACAATGATTCCAAGCTTACAGCAAATGTGTTGAAACGATATCTTAACCTTTTTTTCTGATAATGTTTTGTCACTGTTAATGAATTCTAACATCTATTCGCTACTACTGAGAAAGGAGCGTAAGATAACACTATCTATATATATATATATATATATTTAAAAGATACCACAATAGTTATGTTGATTTTACGTCTACTGAAAAGGGAGTGTAAGATAACACCATCTCTTTACAGTAGATGAGTTTTTAATTCCACATAAGTAAGAGTAAAACAAAAAAATCGCCGCACATGAAAGAAAGACAACTAAAACTAGTATACAAAGTAAAATATGGGAATGGTGAAATGTAACCTTGTAAGAGAGCCATCTGCAAAAGTAGAAACCACACATTAATGGGCTTTGTAACCCATGTCTGTCACTAATGTTTTGATTATTACTTTTGTTACGTATTACAATTTCAAACAGCCTAAAACCGAGTTAAATTGTACTTTGGATTTAGTAGTTAAATAAATACCGATGTGTGTCCAATTTATGATATTTGCCAACAAGATTGATACACACAGTTTTCTTTTTTAATACAAATATCTTTTGATATACAACAATTAATACAATTTACAATACCAGTTATTACAAATAGTTATTACGAACAATGATTTATATGCGAAAGTTTTACAAACTTACAAACAATATCGAGTCTTCGTTCGGTCTGGAACTTTCTCGATATCTTATCGAGGGTTTACGATGAGCAAGTTAATCTCGAATTGACATAAATACAATTCACTTAATAGGGGGCTAGCTAGCTCTGTGGTTTTCACTGATCACATGTCGATTTTTACACCGATGAAGTTCGGTAATGTTTTCGTAAAAGTACTAATGTCCGATGTGAATCCACAGAGGTAAAATGTTTTGTAATGTTCAAAATTTATAAATGTTCCTGGTCAAATATCTGAAGTGTCCCGATTAATAAGCGTTATAACCATCATAGTTATAGCTTCCGAAGTTTATACCACACCAACTACACCAAACCAATATTATATATTGTTTTTTGGCGCGCCGCGTTGGTTATATGTATATGTGTGGAGAGTTTCTCGAAATTTCAGCTTACGCAACGATACTGACGCTACACTAGCGTTTACGTACACATACATTGTTGATTCTTACACTCGAGGATCTTCTACAACTTTAGAGAATAGGCGGGAATTTCACAGTACAGATGTAACAGTATAAGTTATGTACATTTCTAAATATAAATTTAATTTAAACAAATATTGATATTAGAATAAATATATAATAGTAAATCCGTCACACTTTACACGTGGGGCTTACGAATAGAAGGTGCACTCCTCATTGATTAAACTATTTTATTATTGTAGTTTGTACTAAAGTTCTGTCTATGTTGTGTGTGTGTGTGTCTGACGCTCTTATTTTTTGACCTAGCAGTGCGAAATGCATTATAAACTGAATCATATATAATTTGTGTTTATTTTTAAGTAATTTATATAAGATTGTTCAACCTACTTAGAATGCAATATGTGCCCTGCGCATATATGCACCTAACCTAATGCACTGAAACTTTTACTTAAAAATGTGCTTTTACATACATTAGTCATCGTAATATCTTATAGTCTTGCATACTTTGAATAATGTTCTTTAGAATTGTATCTTTAATGTTAAAAAATACTATGAGACTAACATAGTAGCAAACAAATAAAAATGGAAATAGTTTTATGTTATGTTATAACATGGCGACATGGCATTTATGATTGAATCGTTTCATTGGATTTACTGTGTAAACGTAATTTATGGTTCTACGTTAATGTACGATTCACAAATTTCTTTATGGAGCGTACTGGTACATGTTTAGAAAGTGCATGTAACGCACAATATAAAAGTTTATTCTATTTCCTGGTTTCCTGGTTTGGGGATCTATTATTCCATAAAAGTAGTTTGACGCGAGATGCTATGGATAAACTAAACATTATTTGTTATTTCATACTATATATTGGTAAGGTGGGGCTTCCATTTATGAAATTAAAAAATCGTCATTACATGAACTGTTATTTGCAAATGAAACGAACTAAACAGATATCAAACAAAAAGTTATCTATATGAACTAAACACGCATCAAAATAATTTGTTGCGTCAGAATAAACGTTTCCTAAACAAAGACTGTCCTTGCTAAACTAATTAAACCCGATTTCAAAATGACAAAATGAGCACTCACTCGAAAAAAACGTCGTGTTTAAGTGAACTAAACACTTATCAAACATGATTTTACAAAAAATAAATAAACACTCACTAGACGAAGTTGTGTCTATGGGAACTAAAAATATACAAAACACGATTCAATGAAGATTGTATATACATTTACAAGCATAAATTATCGAATCTAAATGTACTAAACACCTACAAAACACAGTTTTATGATGCTTAGCTAATTATTCACTAATAATTACCAAAATAAATAGATAGAAAACTTTTAAAGTACGTTAGACCACATAACTTTCAAGATATCAGTAATTATCGTACATACACATATTTTGTCTTACGTGTGCTCTAGCAATGAAAAATCTGCGCATTATCTATAGTTTTCTTATATATTGATCTATAAACTTAGGTATTTCTGGACAGTTTGTTTCACATGACAGTCTTCACTACTTCATTAATTACTTTGTAAATGATTTCAGTTCGGATCTATAGGGTTAGCTTACTTTGGTCAGAATTCTTAATAAAGAATAGTAAAAAAATATATATAAATATATAATCATAGATTACGTATGTTACAAGCACTGTAATTTTTAATTCGATTAATTTTTTATTACTTTCTACTCTGAAGAAAAAATGTTAAGCGCACGCAATCTTTTTTATTATAATCTGTCTACCTAAATTCGGAAAGAAGTAAGGGATCTTGAACACTGTATTAGTTTTGGACTAACTTATTATATGACAATGTAGTTATCATTTGCCTTAACCCTTAAAATTTACAGGATTTATCCGATGCTTTCTCGGGTGACGACAATACTGGAATTATAAAAATGTAATAAATGCAAGCATACGTTAGCCTCCTTAGTTTTTCGTTGTTTTTTTGTTGTTTTTTTTTACTGAAAATGAAAAATGTAACCTTTTTTTTTTTTTTTTTGCTTTAAATGGAAAATAAAAGTTTAACATCTAATGAAATACAAATTTGGTAATATGTTCTTAAAGATCTCTGGATAGTTACTGGTCATTATTTAATTCGCCCAAACACAAGAGTGGATGACATTTTATTAGGATTTGTATTTCTAAGTTCCATGTTCAACGTATTAGTTCGCACTAACAGAAATCTACGCTTTATAGGATGCACCCATGGAGATAAAAAACACAGGATCATCTCTTCCGTCACAAGCGTTGAATGGAGAGACTTCAACCTGGATACCGGTTTGTTATACACACACATTCTCTTGTCCTCTCTCTTCTCTATTTTCTTCTTCATGATTCCTTTTTTTTTCTATAATTTTTGCTTAGTGATGATATTTGTTTGTCTCTGTTTCTAAGTAATAAACCCAAAGTTATAGTAATACTAACCTTTTATTCTGGTTAATTAATTAGTATTCTGTGGACATTATTAATCTGTATACCAGATTTATTTCATCGTAACTTGTTTTATTATTACCGAAACACCGTATAGTTCGTTAAATTAGATAAACAGATATATCAAAAATGTCTTTCATGCTCCGATGTAGGCAGAAATAACAGCGGAAACTTTGGAGAAGTATCTTAACATCGAGAAAGAGATACAGTCGTATGAGAAAAGACACGTTTTGGAAAACTACCAGGTCAAGACCGAACAGTTAGAACAGCTGGAGAAGAAAGTCGAGGAACTAGAAGAAACTCAAAAGCAGCTGGAAGAACAGGCGTATGAACTCTTATGATATTTCTAACATTATTAAAATTATTTTTTTTACAAGTTACAGCATTTATTATTGAGAAAGAGTTTTTAAATAAACAGGTACGACGTTTCGATCGCTGGTGTGATCAATCTAATAACACAAAGGTTTTAAAGGTAAAAAAAATTAGTATTTAAATCGACATTCAACAATATAATAATGCATTTAAATTAGAGAATCGATAGGGGTTACTACTTATGCATACACATATATAAATACACGTGAATTGACAGCTTTTTTATTCATAACTGAACAGAAAAAAAAATAAATCACTTTGAACATGTAAAAGCTGTAATTTGCGAAAAAAACGAAACTATTATTAAAATTAGATTAACTTGTGATTTCCTCTTTTATATACATATGAATAAAGTTCCTTCACTCCTTCGAATACTTCTAGGAAAGCTTGCTTCTAAGTGTTTTTAACTGTTATAATGAAACGCATTTTATTTGTATTGATAAATTTTCATGTTGAATTACACTTACAAAATCAGTTTATCAAACTGTGCTCATTTGTTGGAATATTTTCCTCCATTTTCTAGGAATTGTCCTCTGTCCTCGAAATTTAGCTTAATTCCATTTAATTGGCTTCACAGTAATGGCGGGACGGCATGCACGTACGTCATTTGTCATGCAGGTCTATCGTACGGTGTCATAAAACTTTCTAGAATGTCACCCCTCTTGGCTATCTTTTTCATATTATTGTAAATATTTTTAGTATATCATTCAACTTGTACTAATAGGTGTCCTGTAGATCGAATTCCCGTCCCACCAAACATGCTTGCCATTTCAACCGTGTGGACGTTATAATGTGATGGTCAATCCCACTATTCGTTGGTAAAAGAGTAGCCCAAGAGTTGGCGGTGGGTGGTAATGTCTAGCTGCCTTCCCTCTAGTCTTACACTCTAAATTATGGACAGCTAGCGAAGATGGCCCTCGTGTTGCTTTGCGCAAAATTCAAAAACAAAAAGATCTGGAACATAACCAAAAACTTTTGAAAGTTTCACGGTGATCTGATTTCGGATAAGTAGACATTTAAGCAGTAACATAAAAACTAGAAAATGAATAAAGTAAGAAATTGTAGAATCTCTCTGAGCCATACCCAAGAACCCCTGAAAGTTTCATGGAGGTCAGAGGTTGGGAAGTTTGAACATGTTCGTCTCAAACAAACATACAGACAGACACAAGTCGCTTTCGGTGATATTTGCCCAGAAGTTTTAGGATCGCTTGTTGGCTGTAGAAATACCACCAAACCTTCGTAAACATATCTCTTATTTTGTCCATGTTAACTTTATGAAGCTACATATGTTACTTTCTTGTCTCAAGAACTGAGACTGCATATTTCATCCATACATTGCTAAACATAATAAACATCCATTATAGTAGTGACTCTAATTTGAATCTAAGATATATAGAAAGATCGCCAAGTATTTCATCTTAGGAAATGAAATGCATCATCACATATAGTTACATTGTAGCAATAGTAGTGGAAATTAGTAAATGATCAAGTTTTGTCTTTTTCATCTCTGGATTTTACTAACTTACTACTTAAATACTTTTTTGGTTTCTACCTATTCTCTGATTTCCATATTAGCTAGTGGGTATTTACGTGAACATTCTTCAACAGCATCTACTGTAATTTAGCTAGTGGGTATTTACGTGAACATTCTTCAACAGCATCTACTGTAATTTAGCTAGTGGGTATTTAGGTGAACATTCTTCAACAGCATCTACTGTAATTTAGCTAGTGGGTATTTAGGTGAACATTCTTCAACAGCATCTACTGTAATTTAGCTAGTGGGTATTTACGTGAACATTCTTCAACAGCATCTACTGTAATTTAGCTAGTGGGTATTTACGTGAACATTCTTCAATAGCATCTACTGTAATTTAGCTAGTGGGTATTTACGTGAACATTCTTCAACAGCATCTACTATAATTTAGTTAGTGAGTATTTACGTGAACATTCTTCAACAGCATCTACTGTAATTTAGCTAGTGGGCATTTACGTGAACATTCTTCAACAGCATCTACTGTAATTTAGCTAGTGAGTACTTACGAGAACATTCTTCAACAGCATCTACTGTAATTTAGCTAGTGGGTACTTACGTGAACATTCTTCAACAGCATCTACTGTAATTTAGCTAGTGGGTATTTACGTGAACATTCTTCAACAGCATCTACTGTAATTTCAAAGGAAACCTGAACATGTTAATGAGATTTTATGACCTGTGATTGATCAACTAACTATATTGTTTGCTGCCTAATATTTTATGTGCTGCCAACTCTCACGGACAGTTATTAAATTTTCAAAAGCAGTTCTAGAACCAACTTTTAATCGTTGTTTGGCATACTAATTTCTAATATTATATGCATTTGATATCTTATTTTTCCTTCGGCCATCGTGTTGATAGTTTTAATACTATTTCCATTGTCTACCATACATTTTCAATATACGAAGTAGCAAAATATTTTCTATGTTACTGATGATCTAAACATTTCTTATTCACGAAATTACTTTGAAGTTCTAAAGCTATTTAAACCAGTATTTCATAATTTACAATTAACCACCACATATATGTAAAAATTTGTTTTCTTCTTATCTTTATTTACTTTCCACTACTTACATAAATGCAAATCACCATCCTTTACTTTTCTCATAGTAAGATTTACGTTACTTGTCTTCCATTACATGTTCTCACATTTGATTTTATAATGCTTGTAATCCATCCTATCATTTTACAAATCCAATACGTTTGATTTCTTATACAAATTTATAGAAAACGATGTAAAAGTGAATCTTGGATGTATTTTATCGATTAGCAGTTTTGAATATTTTGTGTGTGCGTGTAAAGTATCGATATATCTATCTCTTCGAACTTTACGTTTACAGTATATTACCCAACACGAATTATAGGATATTTACATAAGTGCACCCCACCTTTTAAATAGGATATTTACATAAGTGCACTCCACCTTTTAAATAGGATATTTACATAAGTGTACCCCACCTTTTAAATAGGATATTTACATAAGTGCACCCCACCTTTTAAATAGGATATTTACGTAAGTGCACCCCACCTTTTAAAAGTAATCTCCT